>NC_133770.1:138198840-138212135 GCF_003597395.2 Chelonoidis abingdonii
TATATATATATATATATAACATATAATATATATATAAATATATATAATATAATAATATATAAAGAAAACAAGGAAAGAAAATAAAGACTGAATAAGGACAGGGGTAAAGCCCTTAAAGATAACTAAGTATGGTCAAAACACTAAACAAATACTTTGCCACCTGTTCTTAGAGGAAATGGGCAATGGCAAATAGCTTAATGGAAACAAAAGATATGGATAGCCCAAAACTCAAGACAGCTTAATAATTGGCCATCAAAATGAGGGGCCTGGATAATTCCATCCAAAGAATATTAAGGGAACTGGCCATACAAATTGCAAAGCCTGACTGCAATGGTTGTTAAGTGAATCCATAAACTTCCAGCTGTGACATTCCCCCAGGTACAATCTGGACATTGAAAACAGCGGCGTCCCCATTAACTCTCTAGCACTGGGGTGCTTACTTCCAGAACAATCACCATCTTGGCCTGATCATGCAGCCTTTAGCATATACATTCACCCCTATTAAATACTAGCACTCTGACCAGTCAACATCATAAATACATGCCAGGTGACAGCCCTGCTGTCAAGGTCCCTCCCCACTCTGAACAACTGGGTACAGAGTGGGGACCCACATGAAAGACCCCCTAAGCTTATATTCCACCAAGCTTAGGTTAAAAGAAACTTCCCCAAGGTAACAAATGTCCTTCCGTTGATCCTTGAGACGGTAATTGCTGCACACCTCCAAGTATTTAAACAAAAATTCAGGGAGGGCCACTTGAGCCCTATCCTCCAAAATATCCCCCCAAAGTCCTTCCCCACCTTCCTGGGGAGCTTGAGAATAGTATATCAACGCAACGGTTAACAATGTGAGCACAGACCAAACCCCTTGGTTTTTAGGAACACTGAAATCAAATCCAGGTTCTAAAAAAAGAAGAGGCCTTTATTTTAAATAAAAAAGTAAGAATACCTCTGCAAAAAATCAGGATGGAAAAGGTAACTTACAGGTAAAAAAAAGATTTAAAACACAGAAGAATTCCCCTCTAGATCAGCTTCAAAGTTACAAAAACAGGAAACTAAAAACCTCCCTCTGAGCATAGGAAAATTCACAAGCTAAACCCAAAAGATAATCTTCACCAGGGTTGACAACCTATGGCACACGTGCAAAAGATGACACGTCAAGCCAATTTTTAATGGCACACATGGGCCTGCGGGACTCCAAGTGTGCAATTAAAAAATCTGCCATGCAGCAAGCCGTAGGGTCCCTCCTTCCAGGCCAGAGCGCAGGTCGAGGCGCAGCAAAGCCGCCAGAACCCCTCCCCCGCCTTCCCCCTTACCCTGGAGTTTTGCTGCCAGCGCAAATGTGCAGGCTCGGGGTCCAGGCCTGCGTGCCCCGCGGGGGCAGCATTTGGCTCCGTGGGGAGGGAAAACTGCTACCCACACATCCGGAGCCCCGCGCCAATGCTTCGGCTCTGAGGGGTTGGGTCTGCGCGTGCAGCTGGACGAGCAGGGAGCATCAATGGTAAGGAGTCCAGGCCAAGGGGGTGGGGTTTGGATAATGGGGTGGGGGCAGTCAGGGGACAGGGAGCCAGGGTGGGTTGGATAGGGGAAGGGATCCCGGGGAAATGGTTAGGGTGGGGGTCTTGGAGGGGCAGTCAGGAGAGCAGAGGGGTTGGATGGGCATGGGAGTCCAGGTCTAGTTAGGGGGAGTGCAGGGTGGATAGGGGTCAGGGCAGTCAAGGAACAGGGAAGCAAGGAGGCTCCCTGGGGGCAGCTAGGGTTTGGGGGATCTCCTGGAGGGGGTGATAAGGGACATAGGAGCTGAATGGGTTGGATGAGTCAGAGTGCTGGGAAGGAGCCTGTCAGGAGGACAAGGGATGTGGAGAGGGGTTGGGCAGCCCAGGGAGGCGGAGAGTGGGGGTTGGATGGGTCGCAGAGTTCTGAGGGCCTGTCCAGAGGGTGGAGTGGTTTAGATAGGCATGACGGAGTCCAGGGTTCTATCTTAGGTGCGGGGGGATGGATAAGGGTATGGGCTGTCAGGGGACAGGCAGAGGGGTTGGGATCCTGGGGGCAATCAGGGACAGGGACAAGGGGCAGGAGGGGTTGATTAGGGAGTTGGGGTCCAGGAGCAGGGTAGTCGGGACCAAAGAACCCGGGGTGAGGGGTTGGGATCTGGGGGGGGCAGGCACCCAGCCCGTTGCCCTGAGCCTTGGTATCCCCGCAGCCCACCAGCCCCCTGCCCTGAGTCCTGATCCCTGAGGCCCGAGTCCTGTACCATCAGCCCCTCTGCTGACATCCTTCACCTCCCCATGACCCCAGCCCTGACCTGGCAACCCCACACATACCCAGCCCTACCGACACCTGCAAACCCCTCACAATGCACCCAGCCCTGACTCCTTGCACTCTGCACATCCCCCCACACACACCACGGCATGTGCCCCGCAGATCCCCTACCTTCCACACCCTGAGCACCAAACGGGAAGCTTCCTGACACCCCCCCCCACTCCACAATCCCACCTGCAAACCCATCATACTAAATGGGAGCTGCTCCAGGTAAGTGCCCCACACCCAAACCTCCCTTCCGCAACCCTGACCCCATATCCTTCAATCTCCTAGCTCCATGGCCAGACCCTTCACTCCCAGCCTGTGCTCACTGCACTAATAACCACCCTCCAGCCAGTGCAGAGAGAGGAAGAGAATGGGCCAGAACCAGGGAAAGGTAGGTACCCACTGTATGTGGCAGGGCTGAGACACACCAAGACGGCAGCAAGGCTAGAGGCGGTCCGGCACTGGATCCCGGCTGGCCGAATCCAGCAGATGGACTCCTGACGGCGGTGGGCGAGCCGCTGTCAGTCTGGGGTCCCCAAGCTGCTGGTCCCCGAGCACAACACCGCTGCTGATCTGGGGTCGTTGCCAGACCCTTCTTAGCTGGGGTCCAGCCGCAGGACCCCCACTCAGGCCCAACTGCATCCTAGGTGAACAAACCCCAAGACCAGCAGTGGGCTGAGCGGGCCAGGCACGTAAGATCCAACATTTTAATTTAATTTTTAAATGAAGCTCTTAAACATATTTGAAAAACCTTGTTATTTTACAATCCAAACACTAGTTTAGTTATATAAATAATAAGAACTTAATAAGAGAGAGACTTCTAAAAAATAATGAAAATGTATTACCAGCAGCACAAAAACCTTAAATTAGAGTGAATAAATGGAAGGCTCAGTCAAACCAATTTCTGAAAAGGTTGCCGACCACCTGATCTAAACATTTCATGCCCTGAGCTATCACATTTGTCAATCTTAGATGCCTCATTTCATGTATGTCTCAGGAGATACTTTTTCTACAATACGACGAGAAGGAAACAAGATCAACAGAGACAAGACCGTGTCAACCTACGCCACCAAAAAAACCACAGGAACCTCCATTGGGCCATCAACATCAGTCCCCAGCTAAACCCCTCCCAAGCATCATCAGGATCTACAACCCATCCTGGACAAATGATCCCACTCTTTTCACAAGGCCTTGGGTGGCAAGCCAGTCCTCGCCCACAGACAAAACCTGCCAACTACTGAAACATATTTCCACAGTAACATGCACACCGCACCATAGTAACACTAGTTCAGGAACCAATCCATGCAAACAAACACTCGATGCCAATTCTGCCACATAATCTAATACAGCGACACTATCACAGGACCTAACCAATCAGCCACACTAATCACCAGTTCATTGCAACAAACTGACAATGTCCACACAATGTAAAAGTGTCATACATATGCCAGCAGCCCCTTGCATACAAATCGGCAAACTGGACAGTCTCTAAACGGAAAAAAGATAAATGGACACAATCAGGTATTAGGAATAGGCAAATATACAAAACTTGTAGAGAACACTTCAAAACCTCCCCTGGCCACAACATAGAACACCTTAAGGTGGCCATCCATGCAGCAAAAAAACTTCAGACTTCAAAAGAGAAACGCTGAGCTTCAAGATTCATCTGCAAATTACACCATCAAGCTCAGGAATTAAACAAAGAACTGAATGGCTGGCCAACTACAAAACCAGTTTCCCTCCTCCCTTCGTTTCCACTCAGCTGCTAGAAACAGGACTCAATCCTCCCTGATTGAACTAAACACTCATTATCTCTTACTTGCTTGCATATATATACATGACCCTGGAAATTCCAACTACATGCATCTGATGAAGTGGGTACACCCACGAATAGCTCATGCTCCAAATGTCTGTTAGTCTATAAGGTCCACAGGATTCTTGCTGCTTTTACAGATCCAGACAACACAGCTACCCCCTCTGAATACTTTCTGCATGGGTCCCTCTTTCGCGTTACCAGAGAGGGAACAACAAAGAGAAGAGCAAACAAAACCTCCCAGCCCCCCAGATTTGAAAGTAATCTTTTTTCCCATTGGTCCCTGGGTCAGTGCAGATTCTTAGTCCAAACTTTTCCCCAGAAATGTGCCTCTTGTACTGTCCAACACAAGTACTCAAGCAATCCAGCCTCAATAGAAATGTCCATCATTTTCATCAAAGGAAAATGATAATGCACCAACCTTGTTATCCCCACACACTTAAATCCAAAGACACACATGGTTAAGAATAAAAAAAAAACAACTTATTGTTAGCTACAGAAAAATAGATTTTTAAATGATTAGCATGTAACTGAGGCATAAAAAAGTCAGAATTGGTACCAAGAGAAAAAATAAAAGAATAACATATACAAGCTAAATAGTAATAAAAAGCTAAGTGGGCCGTAAAAGCAAAGATTAGTCTCACTGTAACACCGCGATAAATTCACAGGCAGGTCAAAATTCCCATGTCTGTGAACCAACTCCTCCTTAGTTCATTCTCTGAAAGTTGTGATGTCATGAGCAGAGAGACAGAGGGAGGAAGGAAGAGGTCAAATGTTTCCTTCCCCTTTATAACTCAATTTCTTGCGCTGGAAACATTCTTGCCTAAGTCACATGGTAACATGTAGTCCATTGTGGATAGCGGTTGAAAAATGTCCTGTGTTGCATAGTAAATTTTTTTATTCACACTTCCAATGCTCGAAGAATGGTTGCTTAAGGGAAAGCCCACCTGACTTTGTTGATACAGTCTGGGGGGTGCCCCTGTGTCTTTTGTTTCTCAAAAAAAACTAGTTTGTGTTCTGCTGGTCTTAAACTTGGAGCATGTATAACAATGATATCATAGTAGAAGATCTAAATAAACTTCTCTTACAATGTTGATACACACATTTAAACCGGGACAAATAATATTAAACAGATTATGATTTAATGAATCTCATAAGGCATAATTATGAACAAAATTAATAGAGTTTTGTAAAAGTGTGACCAGGATAGCATAGATTGTCACGCAAGGTCATACCAATATGATAGGAGCACTCAAATATAGACCTATAATTTAAGAATGTGTATGTCGTGTGGAGTGATCCAGAAACTACAGGCCTGTTAGTTAAACCTCAATTGTATGCAAGGTTTAGAGCAACATTTTGAAGGACAAAAGTCACTAAGATATGAAAGTAAATGGTAAAATTTAAGAAAAAAATATAAACTGTTTTTTTACAAAAGAAGATGCGTGCAAGTACAACTTGGTCTTCCTTTGATACCAATTGTCCAAGAGAAGAATGCAATAATTAACTCCCTAGACTTCAATAAAACATTTGATACAGTTCCAATGAGAGGCTTATTAGTATAATTGGAGAATAATTGGAATAAATACAGGAATCAAAAAGTGGTTGAAGGAATTGGTTAAAGGGGAATACAATGGTCAGGCTGAAAGGTGAACTTTCAGCATGGAGGGATGTCACTTGTGAAATTCCTCAATGATCAGTCTTTGACCAAATCTATTAGCATTTTCATTAAATGCCTGTGGTACAAAAGTAGGGAGAGTGTGTAAAAAAAAAAAAAAAGAAAAAAAAAAATCAGAATGACAAAACTGAGTGGTATTCAAATAGGGAGAAGACTGGATATCATTCAAAAAAGATTTAAAATGATATTGAAAACTGGAAGCGATAGAAATGGAATAAATGTAATAGTGCTAAGTTGCAAGGTCACACACTTACAGACAGCACAAGAGTTTTGCTAGTGGCTTGTATTTACCAGTTGGAAGTGACAGAGGAGAAAAGACTGGGAGTAATTGGTCAATCACAGGATGACTATGAGGCCGCCAGCATGATTCCGGGTGTGAGAATGGCTAATGTAGTCCTATGGCATGCATTAGGCGAAGGTATTACCAGCAGAAAAATGGGAAAGTGTTATAACCATCAGAAGAAGTGCAGTTCGAAACAGAATTGCAAGGGACCTGCGTTTGAAGCAAAAATAAACCTAACTATTCAAAGATCAGCTTGATAAGTATGGAGGGGGATGGCGATGGCCCATTCCTGGCTGCTATTAAGCAAACATCCAAAGGTTGGAGATGGGACTCTGGACACGTTAGTACAAAGAGTTATTCCCAGGTGTGCTGCTGGTAGATCTCATCCACATGCTCAAGATCTAACTGATGACCCATATTTGAAGTTGGCAGAAGACCTGGGGGGCAGGGGCGGTTTGCTCCTCTGCCAAGCATGGTAAGCAGGGCTCACTTGTTGGTTGACTGATAAATGGTGGATCTCTGTAACTTGAGTCTTAAATCAAGATTGATGACCAGTAACCAGCCATGAGGTATTGGCTTATTAGCAGGAGTAGGGATTGGGGAAAATTGGAAAAAGGTTCCCTGGTTCCGTGGGTGGAAAAAAAAGAAGGGTCAAAGACATGATGATGTTGACCTCTGGCCTTGAAGTCTAACATAAAAAGAGATAATTAGTAAAGAGGGAAGAACTGAGGCTATCAATGAATGGTGGAAAATAAAAACAGAAGAAATGTAATTTACCTTGCCACAAAAGAACCAGAAGATCACCTGATCAAATTAATAAAGCAGCATGTTTAATAAACCAAGAGAATATTTTTCAATACACAACCAACTAACCTGTAGAACTCAATTACCAATGAGATGTGGATGGCCACAAGATCAACTGGGTTCAAAAAAGAACTGGATAAGTTTGTGAAGTAATAGGTCCCATCAAATGGCCTATCAATCAAGATGGTCAGACACCAACAGAACTCCGTATCTGAGACAACCTAACCTAAGACTACAGAAGCCCTGGTTGTAAAGAAAAAGGTAAATTGCCCTGTTCAGAAACACTACCCCTGAAGCTGTAGTACAACCACTGTCACAGAGATAGGATCACTGGCAAGATGTAACATACGCGAGAACATGAATGGCAGCTCTTGGGAAGTGGATATGGTCAAGCAGCCACCTAGAATCCTGAAACCACAGTGGTATGAGACTTCTGATCCACCCCCATAACAACTTACACTGGTCCTGAAGCTTCATCTATGTTGTAAGGCATTCAGCTTTAGTTAAATCTGACTGGGGACAATGTGAGCAAGAAAACAAGGAAACACAGGCTTAGCAAGGAATTTCTAAACTATATTTACTTTGCTCTCAAGCACTCAAGAGTTAACAGATCAATGAAAAAATAGCAAAAAGTACTAAGAACACACTCTCCCCAGTTTGGAGCCAACCCTTCTGTAAACCTTCAATGAGTTCATAAGTTAGTCAGTGCTTCAGGCTGGGCAGAACCCTTTTGCCCCTCGCTCTCCTGCAAGTTCATATACAAGTGGGTACAATTAAATCCCCCTGCACAGAGAAGAACCTCACTCTCCAGTGCAGCCTCCATTTCTGGAGCATAGTCAAAGAAGTTCCATATCCTCCAAATGGCCCTTGCCAGCACATGTGGGAACCTGCACCAGAGACCAAATTTCAATGAGAAATGGGCAGTATTGAAGACAACAAAGTCTATAGCCTCAGATTACAGCTTCGATGTCGCCAGTGATGTTCCTTTCCCAGGCAGCAAGACTGGCTGAATGTTAGTAATAGATAGTTTGCCTAGGCAAAGTCCAAACCAAATGCAGCCAAAAAGCGAATATTTCAACGCAGGTACAAAGCAGACATCACAGTTTGATCAGTTTATATCCCACTTTGTCCCCATATCACCACCGTCACCACATAACCCTTTTTCATCCACGAATTTAAAAAGCACTTTACCATAAAGCGAAGTAAATCATTATCAAATGTGACTGAAGCATAAAAATGTGTTCCATCAAGAGTAAGAGACTTGTCAGTGTCACAGAGCAGGCAAAGCTGGGAATAGAATCGCAATCCCCCTGAGTCTTCAAGTCCAGTGCAAATTAAGAAAGATTGTATATGGGGGTGAGGAGGTGAAATAAGCATAACAAATGATCATAACACTCATAGGCAAATGGAACATGGATGCCTCAAAATACCCCAAGAACAAAAAGATTATTATCATCCTATTATTTTCAACAGAAATAATTGTAAGGGAATAAATAATATAGCATTAAAAAGCCCCTTTTGTGTCTTAAAAGAGTATCATGTAATTGCTACTTCTTAAAGTCAAGAGTATCTTAAGCAATTTCCTATAATTTTATCTAGCTATACTAATCCTTGCACTGATACTAGGTACTTCTGTGTTCACAAAGAAAAATTAAAATCTAAAAATGACTTTCTATGATGAAAAAAATACTATTTCATTTATACCAATGGATAGCCCTTTATTAACCTAACTAGAATAAACCAAGTAATGAAAATCAATATATCCCCTATGTGAATATCAAATACTTGTTGAAAATCCTTCACAAAAGCAGATTACTCTTTCTATTGGATATACCATTGTAAAATTATCTACTCTCTTTTTAATGAGCTTCTATAAGAAAAATAAAACATCTTTATCTTTGAAGCAAAGAACAAGTGGTTATTTCATCTTTTCAACTCCAAAGGTGAAGATAAAAAAAACATTAGACAACAGTTTGGAACCAATGTCATGTTTTATAATTGAAAAAATGGAAGACGTAGAGCCAGCGAAGCTGTAGTCCTGTCACATTTAGCATTTCCCATTACTTTTTTATTGGTGTTATCAGACATTTCCAGTCATGAATAACATTACGATTCCAGATTTATCTTAGCATTTTACTAATTACACTATCTAGTTCAAATATAGCTGGCTAATAAATAACATATTTTTCCTAATCAGCTAGTATTAGTTTGTAACTAAAGCATTATGTTCATGTACACACAGAGACCAGATTTAGAGCAAGCAATAATGGTATGATAGATGGGGAGCCCTAAGGTAAGAGTGAAGAAGGGAGAAGCAGGAGAGCTGTGGGGAAGTGGCCCAGGGAAATGTAGCAACTCTGGCAGTGAAAGGTTGGCTGCCAACAGCTGTTACCGTTAGGGTCCCTGGGCCGGAACCCGGAGAAGAGGGCGGGCCCAGGTTCCCCGCAACCCACCACTACAGGAACATCTCCTGGGGGGGGGAGTCAGGCCCCTGTAAGGACAGGAGGCTAAACTGTTGTGAAATAAGCTCCCAGGGACAACAGAAACTGTGGGAGTTTCTTATATATTTGTATATACCTGTTTACCTGCTTTAACCTTGCGTGGCAGAGCTCTGACCTTGCTCCTGTGGGTCCTGCACTTCTAGGCGGTTTATGCTAGCCTCAGTGGCTCACTGTGACCCTCCACATAGCCGTTCTCTCTCTCTAGGGCCAGAGTTACAGTCTACTGAGCCTTTTCATCATAGGCCTGCAAGGAGGTTGGTGAGAAAACTCCCACAGTTTCTGTTGTCCCTGGGAGACATTGTCCCTGTTATTTCAGAACAGTTTAGCCTCCCGTCCTGACAGAGATTTTTCAAAAAGTAATAGAAGCTTCTATAATAAGCAAATTCTTTATGTCCTTCAGGGCTAACCCAAGCTAAGCATCTGGAGGTCCCTTGCATATACCTAGAAACATTGCCCCCCGCCACCCCGAGTCCAAGTAGCAAAGAGCTATAGTTCCTTCTTTTTAGGGGGGTTTATTCCCCTCCTCTCATGTGCCCTGAGCTGAAAACTCAGCTATGGGAGGAATGCACTTGCATGACTCATCTTCACTGGGGGCAGGGGGGGAGCATAGCAACAAAGTTTTTTGTCCTCTTCAATGTTCCACAATAGTCTGTCAGGGGCCAATGGACCTTTCCTGTTGGACAGGAACACATTTGGCTGCAGATTGGCACTTCTCACTAGTGGACTAATGGAAACATGGTGAAATAGTAGTCATGACTGGAATACAGGTACTGACGGATTTATGTTCAAGAAAGACAGAAATAAAGATAAAGATAGCTGATTAGCATTGTATATTAATGAGGATGTAAACTGTAAAGAAGTTAGAAGTGATGGAATTAATAAAATGGAATCTGTTTGTGTCAAAATCACTTTGGGAAAGGAAAGTAACTGTGGCTCCACTGGGATAGTACTCGGAGTCTGCTAGAGACCTACAGGATCTGATCTGGATATGGATAGAGACCTCTTTCATATTTTTAATTAAATAAATGTTATTGGGAATTGGTGATCATGGGGCATTTTAATTTCCCAGATATAGATTGGAGCAGGGCCGGCCCACAACATTTTAGCACCTGAGGCGGGGAACTCGAATGACACCCCTATGTCTCCTGGCTTGGGCCAAAACTTTGAAAGGTCTCAGTTCTGCCTTCTTCCTGTTCTACTTCTTTCATGGTACTTGTCATAAACAGATGGTTAAGGGTTGATGTCTCTTTTACCTGTAAAGGGTTAAGAAGCTCAGTAAACCTGGATGACACCTAACCAGAGGACCAATAGGGGGACAAGATACTTTCAAATCTTGGTGGAGGAAAGTCTTTGTTTGTGCTTTTTGTTTTGTTCGTTGTTCGCTCTTGGGACTAGGTTTCGCTCTTGGGACTAAGAGGACTAGAGTACATACCAAGGCTCTCCAAATCTTTTTGAATCAGCTTTCATATTATTCAAAATTGTAAGTAAATGCCAGGCAAAGGTGAATTAGTCTGATGTTTGTTTTCTCAACTTGTGAATGGTCTTTTTGCTGGAAGGATTTTACCTCTGTTGCTGTAACTTTGAATCTACAGGGCTGGGGGGGGGTCCTCTGGTCTATATGAATCAGAATAACTACTTTAAAGCATTTTCCATCTTGATTTTACAGAGATAATTTTTTACCTTTGACTTTCTTTAATTAAAAGTTTCTTTTAAGACATTCTGTATTTTCCTTGTTTTTAAGATCCAAGGGATTGGGTCAGACTCACCAGGGATTGTGGGGAAAGAGTGGGGAATGGTTAAATCCCCTTTTTTAAAGATCAAGAGTTGGATTGTGTGAAAACGCTCAAGACAACCAGGCGCAGGAAGTCCTGGGCGGATAAGGAGGGAGGATGTGTTTAATTTCTCCTTGTTTAAGCACCAAGAGGTTGTTGGATCTGTGTTCCCCAGGAAAAGGTTTGGGGGAACAAAGTGTGCCAGACACTAAAATTCTGCCTCGGTGGCAGAACTCTAAGCTAGTAATTAAGCCTTAGAAGGTCTATGCAGGACCACCCACATCTGTAACCTCTAAAAGTTCAGAGTGGGGAAAAAAATACTCTTTCTCATAGCTCGCTCTTGTACCTACGCTACCTACTAAGAGCATGAGAACTTAGAAATGCCTTGGTCAAAATCTGAAGTTAACACTTAACTTTCAAACTCGCCTGAACAGCAATTAACTTGTTCTTGTTGATATTAAACACTTGGCAGTGTTCATCTAGTGTTGAATTGATCAAAGTGGTGTTTTCCCATGCTCTTTGGTTGCAAGAAGATTTTTGAAACTGGCTTTCCTGCTGAAGCGTTCCACAGTCTGGAGACAGCTCTATGGTCTATTGAGATGGTTGCAAGGCAACCAGGCCTCTCTGTGTCATTTGGAGCGATAGATTGTGTATTTTTAACTTCTAATAAGCTTGAAGAGAAAGGCTGAGTTATCCACTCTCATTGTTACAGGAAGTGTTAGAGAGTATGTGTAGGAGAAACAAGCATTTGGAAAGAGACGTGGTTCGTCTTATTTTGTGCACGTAGTTTCCAGAATGCCGTTAGAGTTGGATCCTGCTGAATACTATCTTGAAAAGGGCGTGTTCAGTTCGAACACCTAAATCAGTGGTTGCTCAAAGCCGAGCCACTGCTGTCGTTCAGGGAAAAGCCCCTGGTGGGCTAGGGCTGGTTGGTTCTACCGTACACTATACCACCGCGCTCGGAGAAAAACCATATAGCTTCTCACTCTCTGGTTGGGTTACAGCAAAGTCAGATACTGTTTTCTAAGGCATTGCATAGAGGAGAGAGTGCACTAGGAACAGGGTTCCCTCCTCCTCTCTTAGGCAGGTTTGTTCTGCAGGTAAACAATACAGGACCATTCTATACCTTTTGTTACATCAATAGAAGACAGCTGCATTTTTTATACATTAGGTCATTTGATATATTATTTTTCTCAGCTTCTATTGACTACAGTCTACCATTCCATATCTAAACACAGGTCGCAACAATTCTGCACACATTTTCTTTCCCATTTCACCTTCACACAGATTCCTCCTTCTAAAATTCGCATTTATTAGATAACGCTTTAGCCCTACACTCTTACTCCACAAAAGGAGATGCATGGGAATCCCTTCAATTCCCCTGTCTGCAGTTCTTGCTCATACTTCCAACAATCCCCCATTTTGTAACTGTCTAGTACAGTACGTAAACAGTCTTTAAAACCTCCATGTAATTAAAGCCTTGCTTTTAGATTCTTCAGTCAAACGCTTCAACTTGAGGGGTTATTGATGGATGCAATGACGTGCATGATTTAGCTTGGAATGAAAGCATTACTATTTACTCACATGCCTTTACAAACAACAATAACATAATCAGTAAACTATAATAACAATACTAAGCATTATAACTCTCCATGGTAAACATATAGGTTATTGGGGTTGTGTACACAGTTTTAGTCACAAAGCCACCAATACATCATACTTTTTAGAACATTATAAAGCAGTGACTTTCCCATCAAGCTGTATGGAAAGGCATTATTTTCATTTGATTATATATTTTGATGCAATAGTGAACTTTTCGCCTTGTATCATCCAGAGATCTTTTGTTAACCTTCTAACAGATCCCAACAAAATAAACCAAAGCGCACCTCGTTACAGTATGAAAGCAAATATGAAACCGATCAGGTACCAAACTAGATCCAGGCTTAAGAAGGGTATCTGGAACCTAAGGGCTACTTGTAAAATTCTATCTCAGGCTCGAGTATGATAATGAATATATCGTGTAGCTACAGATAGGGTTGAGATTAGAAATGAATATCTCACAAGTGTTTGGTGGCTTTCAACAGTACACACAGTTCATCATGGCTTGAAAAAGGGTAGGTTGTTCGCTCACTGATTGAGT
>NC_133770.1:138213464-138227083 GCF_003597395.2 Chelonoidis abingdonii
TCAGTATAACTGGATATACCTCCCAGCCTAATATACAACGTCACTAAATCTTTCAGCAAAATACAAATTTGAACTCGCTTCCAGCCCAAACACATCCTTCCAGCCAAATGCACATTTGCAAATAAAAGAAACACATAAGCCTTAACTCGCCTTTATCTACCTAGTACTCATTTTTGAACCTGATTAAGAGCCTGTATTGGAGAGATTGGAGAGAAACCTCGGTTGCGTCTTGAGTCCTCTCAGCGAACCCAGAGAAAACAACAACCAAAAACTAACAGCACACACAGAAACTTCCCTCCCTCAAGATTTGAAAGTATCCTGTCCTCTGATTGGTCCCCTGGTCAGGTGACAGCCAGGCTTACTGAACTTGTTAACCCTTTATAGTCAAAAGAGATATAAAGTACTTTTGTTCTACTAACTCCTATTATCTGTTTATGACTAGGCATTAATATTAATAGCATAGGAGGGATGTATTGCAATAAGGTACAGGTTACATTATTAGTCACTGGAATAATTTCTATACAGGTGAAACTTCCTGTGGCAGAACAAACTCTTTGGGTATTCATTTGACTAATCACTAATTGGGTGACCAAATAACAATAAGGGTCTCTTTCATGTAACATACTGCAAACTCCAGGGACAACCATCATATCTACTTCACTATGGAACCCATCAATTTCAATTACAGATTCTTGGGGTTAATTTGTAGTGCTATCATATACTTTTATCTCCTCTGACCATTCTTTTTCCACTTAATTGTTCACTAATATAGGATATCCTGAACCTTAAAAATATCTTGCTTACAGCAGGTCTCTCTACAGGTAAACAATTACAGGAACCATTTATACCTTTTGTTACATACAATAAGAAGAACAGCTGCATTTTATTTATACATAGGTCATCTTGATATCTTATTTTTCTCACTTCTATTTAGACTACAGTCTACATTCCATATCTAACACAAGGTCACAACAACTTCTCACACAGTTCTTTCCCATTCACCTCACACAATCCTCGCTTCTACAAATCTCGCGTTATTAAAATAACAGTTAGCCTAACTCTTGCTCACAAAATAAACTATTTGCATTGAAATCTCCTTCAAATCCCTGTCAGTTCTTCTTCTACTTCCACAGCAGGTTTGGCCAATCGCGGCTCCCACTGGCCGCAGTTCGCCGCTCCAGGCCAATGGGAGCTGCAGGAAGGGTGGCAAGCATATCCCTAGGCCCACACTGTTTCCTGCAACCCCCATTGCCCTGGAGCGGCAAACCATGCGTGGCCAGTGGAAGCAGCGATTGCCCGAACCTGCGAACACAGCAGGTAAACAAACTGGCCCGGCCTGCCAGAGGCTTTCCCTGAACAAGCGGCAGACCAGCTTTGACAACCACTGACCTAAATCACTTGCATCAATATCGTGCATGTCGTCATATGTCAACGCTGTTTCTAGTGCCTTGCATTGTAGGTTTTCTTCAGGTATAGTGAGGATTTTTGGAATATCACATAACATACCAAATATACTACTGTGTTCCTTGAGCTGCATGAAATGTTCTTCAACTGACTGTATTGTACAATCTAGCACCTGGTTAAAGAATTCAACTTTGAATTGTTGTTTGGGGTCTCTTATGGGATTATGCCATGCCTCGTAATCAAAATGTCTTCCTCTTCGGTGACTCTTGTATTCTTGAATGGGTGGGAAAATAGCTTTAGTGTGAAGTTTCTCTGCCAACTTCTGTGCACTTTTCCGAATACTCTGAAATCCTTCGTCTGACCAGTAAGACTGTAGGTATGACTTTGCTTTGTCCAGTTGTTCCATTGCTCCAGATATAGCAAGGTCAACACCTTGAAGTCTCTGGCTTACGGCATTTATTTCAAACAGTATATCATGCCACAACTCTAAGCCACACAGAAATTTGAAGTTATGTATGTTTCTGGTGATTCCATTTCCCTCTGCCACTGTTCTCCCACGAACAGTTCCTGTCAGAGGCATTATCCTCTGCATAATACACTATGGCATCATCTATTTCCCATTTGTGTTTGATAGGTTTCTATCACTCTGCTGTAACTTTCCCATCATTGGCATCTTAGTGGTTTCGCTGTCAGAGTGTTCCAGATGTTGCTTCAAATTTGCCATCGATGAGTTGATGCAAGAAAAATACAAGTGATTTGAATTACATTAAAAATTCAGAGCCTCACTGAAAGCTGATGCCTGCCATCGACCACCAAGTTCAGTGATGAGAATGCATGGCGACAAAACTGTCGAGGGTTTACCTCTCGATCTGTGTGCTACTCCTCTGTTTCTTTCCTCTCATGTTGACACTATAACCATAGCCCTCACCTCATCATGTCATTCGCATCCCGTATCTTATTAGTTTTTAAGAAGCACATTTGTATATGCCGCTGCTGTAAGTATCTCAATGTCAATAAAATTCTAGAAATGCTGCTCTTGTACAGTCACCATTGCAGGGATATTTCACTAGGTTCTGTCGTTGTTGCAAAACACAACCATTAAGTCATTTGTTCCTTATGGGTGGTGTAGGTGTGGGTCCAGAAACAGAGTAATCTCTGTGGACTTCAAGATTTGCCCAATCTTCTGTTTTGACTTTTGTGCCAGTAACTGTAATGATCTCATTTTGAATGTGTTTTTCCAAGGTAGTGGTGTGTGTACCTTCTTGAGTAGTGACTCTTTCGTAGATGCTCCCTGGGTACAGCATCAAACTTAGCCATCGCTCCACAATTAAGGGAAGTTTCCATTGTTCTGGCACATATAGGTGATCTGAAGTGCCAAACAGTGCTAGGTTTTGGGTACTAGCATTTTACATGGCAATCGTTTTCAGAAACATTTTGCCGTAAAGAGACCTTGATGCAATCTTCTCTTGAATGCTGATCATCTATGTGGCCTTTCACTTTATGCGCTCAATTCTCAAGCTTTTTCACCTATGGAATGCTCTCTGGTGATTTGCTGGCCTTTTCATGGCATGCAGTTTCTAGCCTGATTTTTCCAGTTCTTTGTTCTGAAGAACCCAATATGGTGGAACATTAACACTGAAGAGTTTGCAAAAAACAGTATGCAGCATTCTGGGTTTCTTTGAGTATATAAGTCATGGCAATCTCCACTTTGTCGCCACTGGGATTTCACCAGCAATGTGTTGGATGCAAATTTTCTATTTCATTGTCTTTGGGACTTAAATTTTCACTTGCTGTGGTCCATGCAGACTGAAGTCCCTCAGGCTACTGCTCAAGTGGGTCCACAGTCCTGGATTATCTAGACTTAAGGAACTAAACTCAGCAGCACGCTGTTTCTTGCGCTCCACCACACTCTTCTCTGATCTACACTTTTCTTCAGGAATGTTCATTGTTACATTTTCTGTTTAAGATGGAGATATGACGCTGCAGTAGCTGCCAGGATCACCTTCACTTCGACTAACTGGAAGATCAGGCATCTCCTCACCACTCACATCCCACCTGGGGCCAGAAGGCTCACCATGAACATTTGTGACTATGTATCTCATGGAGCTCCTTCTGCTTAGATAGAAAAGCTTCCTTTGCTTTCCTTTCTTTTTCTGAATGCTGCCCCAGAGGGGTGTTTTCTTCTTTCACCATGCATACTGCTGTTCTGTGCCAGCTATAGTGCCTCTCAACCTAACAGTTGAAGAGGACAAATAAGCAGCCCGGTAGCAGGGCCTGAGTGAGGGAAGATATCAGCGTCTAAGAGCCTAACTGGCTCCTATTACTTCAGTTGACTGCCTGTTCTCAGGTGGGTCAGGGAGGCAGCAGGAAACAGGAAGCTACCTGAGAAGCTGTGTTTATCAGTCCAGGCTCTGGGGGTGCTAGAGAGGTACACAAGAGGTTCCTTCCCTCTCTCTCCCTGCAGCTCCTGCTGCTTTCTGTTATTCCTCTCACTTTTCTCCTGCTGCCTGTTACATCTCTTGTGCCCCCTTCTTCCAGCACAGCACTCCACCATCTCTGTGCATCTAGAGCAGAGAGATACATATGCACCAGCAGCAGGACAATGTCTATACTCTGGTCCTAGTGTGGCCCCCGCCCCACAGTCTGGTGCCTGAGGCAGCCGCCTCAGTTCATCCATGGTAAGGCCAGCCCGGAAGGACAAATGCTATATGGAAGGACCCAGATATTCCTGGATGTGACAGCTGACAGATTTCTTCACCAGACTGTCATGAACCAACAAGAGGATGTCATTTTAGATTTAGTATTGGTAAGTAACAAGGACCTCACAGAAAAAACTGGCTGTAGAGGACAATCTTTGTTGTAGTGATCATGAATTAATCATCTTAAACTAAATGGAAATATAAAACACATATAGATCTGGCAATTAAAGTTCTTGATTTCAAAACTTTAAAAATTAAGGGATCTAAGTAAGTGGCCTGGACTGAAGAATTGGGAACTATTATCTGCAGGTGACTTCTAATACTTTAAGTCAAAGTTGGCAGCAAACTATTAGAAGCCTGCATCCCAAGCAAAGGAGGAAAACTCAGAGAACGAGTGCAGCCCACTATACGTGAGAGAGAAGCATCTCAAACAGGTGAGAAAACAGAAGCTACGAGAATAGAAGAAGGAATGGATCAGCAAGAAAAGCTACCTCTTGGAGGTCAAGATATAGGGATAAAGTGAAAACTGTCAAAACCAAGCAGAGCTAGGCCCTGCAAGGATATTAAAACAATAGTCCTGGTTCTTAAGACCTATATATATAATATATATATATATATATATATATATATATATATAATATATAACTAGTATATATATATATATATATAATATATAATATATATATACTTATATAAAGAAAACAAGGAAAGAAGAATTAAGACTGATAAGGACAGGGTAAAGCTTAAAGATAATCTAAGTATGGTCAAACACCTAAACAAATACTTTGCCCCTGTTCTTAGAGGAAATGAGGCAATGGCAGAATAGCTAATGGGAACAAAGATATGGAAGCCAAACTCAGACAGCTTAATTGGCCCAAAATGAGGGGCCTGGATAATCTCCATCCAAGAATATTAAGGAACTGGCATACAAAATTGCAAGCCTGACTGCAATGGTTTTTAGTGAATCCATAAACTTCCAGCTGTGACATTCCCCAGGGTACAATCTGGACATTTGAACAGCGGCGTCCCCTTAACTCTCTAGCCTGGGGTGCTTTACTTCCAGAACAGTCACCTCTGGCCTGATCATGCAGCCTTTAGCATATACATTCACCCCTAGTTAAATACGTGAGCACTCTGACCAGTCACTCATAAATTACATGCCAGGTGACGCCTGCTGTCAAGGTTCCCTCCCCACTCTGAACACTGGGGTACAGATGTGGGGACCCACATGAAAGACCCCCTAAGCTTATATTCCACCAGCTTAGGTTAAAAACTTCCCCAAGGTACAAATTCCTTTCCTTGTCCTTGGACGGTATTGCTGCCACCTCCAAGTGATTTAAACAAAAATTCAGGGAGGGGCCACTTGGAGCCCTATCCCTCCAAAATATCCCCCCAAAGTCCCTTCCCCACCTTTCCTGGGGAGGCTTGAGAATAGTATATCAACCAACTGGTTACAATGTGAGCACAGACCAAACCCCTTGTTTTTAGGACACTGAAAATCAATCAGGTTCTTAAAAGAAGAGCTTTATTTTAAATAAAAAAGTAAAAGAATCACCTCTGCAAAATCAGGATGGAAGGTAACTTACAGGGTAAAAAAGATTTAAAACACAGAAGATTCCCCTCTAGGATCAGCTTCAAAGTTACAAAAACAGGACTAAAACTCCCTCTGAGCATAGGGAAAATTCACAAGCTAAACCCAAAGATAATCTTACACAGGGTTGACAACCTATGGCACACGTGCAAAAGATGACACGCAAGCCAATTTTTAATGGCACACTGGGGCCTGCCGGGACTCCAGTGTGCCATTAAAAATCCTGCCAATGCAGCAAGCCGTAGGGTCCGCTCTTCCAGGCCAGAGCGCCAGGTCGAGCGCAGCAAGCCGCCAGCCCCTCCCCCGCCTTTCCCCCCTTCCCCTGGAGTTTTGCTGCCGCGCATGTGCAGTGCTCTGGGGTCCAGGGCTGCGTGCTCCCGCGGGGCAGCATTTGGCTCCGTGGGGAGGGAAAACTGCTCCCCACTCATCCGGAGCCCCGCTGCCATGCGTTCGGCTTTGTGAGGGGTGGGTCTGCGCGTGCAGCGGACGAGCAGGGAGCCTCATGGTAAGGAGTCCAGGGCCAGGGGGTGGGGTTTGGATAAGGGGTGGGGGCAGTCAGGGGACAGGGAGCAGGGTGGGTTGGATAGGGGGATGGGATCCCGGGGGGATGGTTAGGGGTGGGGGTCTTTGGAGGGGGCAGTCAGGGAGCAGAGGGGTTGGATGGGGCATGGGAGTCCCAGGGTCTGTTAGGGGGTGCAGGGTGGATAGGGGTCAGGGCAGTCAAGGAACAGGGAGCAAGGAGGCTCCTGGGGGCAGTTAGGGTGGGGGGATCTCTGGAGGGGGTGATCAAGGGACAAGGAGCTGATGGGTTGGATGAGTCAGGAGTGCTGGGAGGAGCTGTCAGGAGGCAGGGATGTGGAGAGGGGTTGGGGCAGCCAGGGAGCGGAGAGTGGGGGTTGGATGGGTCCAGAGTTCTGAGGGTCCTGTCAGAGGGTGGGGAGTGGTTAGATAGGCATAGGAGTCCAGGGGGTTCTATCTGGGTGCGGGGGGATGGATAAGGTATGGGGCTGTCAGGGGACAGGCAGAGGGTTGGGTCCTAGGGGGGCAATCAGGGGACAAGGGGCAGGGAGGGTTAGATAGGGAGTGGGGTCCCAGGAGCGGGTAGTCGGGACAAGGACCGGGGGAGGGGTTGGGGATTCTGGGGGGGGCAGTCACCCAGCCCTTTGCCCTGAGCCTTGTACCCTCAGCCCCCCAGGCCCCTGCCCTGAGTCCTGAGTCCTGAGCCCTGAGTCCTGTACCATCCAGCCCTCTGCTGACTCCTTCACCTCCCCATGACCCCAGCCCTGACTCTGGCACCCCCACACATACCCAGCCCCCCTACCCTGACACCTGCAACCCCCTCACATGCACCCAGCCCTGACTCTTGCACTCTGCACATCCCCCCCACACACATCCCATGTGCCCCGCAGATCCCTACCCCCACCCTGAGCACCAAACGGGAGCTCCTGCACCCCCCCCACTCACATTCCCACCTGCAACCCTCATACTAAATGGGAGCTGCTCAGGTAAGTGCCCCACACCCAAACCTCCTTCCGCAACCCTGACCCCTGATCCTTCATTCTAGCTCCTGGCCAGACCCTTCACTCCCAGCCCTGTGCTCAGTGCACTACCACCCTCAGCTCAGTGCAGAGAGAGGAAGAGAATGGGCCAGAACCAGGGAGAAGGTAGGTACCCACTGTATGTGGGCAGGGCTGAGACCCCAGACTGGCAGCAAGCTGAGCGGGTCCGGCAGCTGGGATCCCGGCTGGCAGAATCCAGCAGATGGAACTCCTGAGCGGCGGTGGGCTGAGCCGCTGTCAGTCTGGGGTCCCAGCTGCTGGTCCCGCACAACCCGCTGCTGATCTGGGGTTCTGGTTGCCAGACCCTTCTTAGCTGGGGTCTCAGCCGCAGGACCCACTCAGCCCACTGCCATCCTAGGTGAACAGAACCCCAGACCAGCAGTGGGCTGAGCGGGCCAGCAGCGTAAGATCAACACATCTATCATACCATTATTGCTTGCCTAAATCTGTCTCTGTGTAACATGAACATGATGCTTAGTTACAAACTATACTAGCTGATTAGAAAAATATGTATTATAATAGCCAGCTATATTAAAACAGATAGTGTAATTAGTAAAATGACTAAGATAAATCTGTGAACGTATATGTTATTCATGACTGAAATGTCTGATAACAAATAATAAAAAGTAATGAGGAAATGCGAAATTGACAGGACTACAGCTTCTGGCTCTAACAGCTCCATTTTTCATTTAAAAATGACATTGGTTACAAACTGTGTCAATGTTTTTTTTATCTTCACCTTGAGTTGAAAAGATGAATAACCACTTGTTCTTTGAAATTCAAAGATAAAAGATGTTTTATTTTCTTATAGAACTCATAAAAAGGAGTAGATAATTTACAAATGGTTATGTATCACAATAGAAAGAGTAAACTGCTTTTGTGAAGATTTCAACAGTATCTTGAATTCAATAGGGGATAATGATTTTCATTACTTGGTTTATTCTAGTTAGGTTAATGAAAGGCTATCCAATTGGTATAAAGAATAGTATTTTTCATCCATAGAAAGTCATTTTTAGATTTAATTTTTCTTTGTGAACAAACAGAAGTACCTATATCAGTCGCAAGGATAATATAGGCTAGATAAAATATAGGAAATTGCTAATAACTCTTGACTTTAAGAATAGCAAATTACATGCATAACTCTTTCTAAGACACAAAAGGGGCTTTTTAATGCTATAATTATTTATTCCCCTTACAATATTTCTGTTGAAAATAATAAGGATGAAAATAATCTTTTTGTATCTTGGGGTATTTGGGCATCCATGTCCATTTGCCTAATGATGTATGATCATGTTGATGCTTATTTCACCTCCTCCCCCCATAGTACAATCTTTCTTATTTGCACTGGACTTGAAGACCAGCGGGGATTGGATTCTATTCCAGCTTTGCCTGCTCTGTGACACTAACAAGTCTCTTCACCTCTTGATGAACACATTTATGCTTCAGTCACATTTGATAAATGATTTGAACTTCGCTTTATTCAAAGGTGCTTGTTTAAATTCGTGGATGAAAAAGGGTTATGTGTGACGGTGGTGATATGACAAAGTGGGGATATAAACTGATCAAACTGTGATGTCTGCTTGTACCCTGCGCTTGAAATATTCAGCTTTTTGGGCTGCAATGAGTTTGGACTTTGCCTAAGGCAAACATATACTACATTCAGCCAGTCTTGCTGCCTGGGAAAGAACATCACTGGAGACATCGAAGCTTAATCTGAGGCTATAGACTTGTTGTCTCAATACTGCCATTCCAATTGAACATTGGTCTCTGTGCAGGTCCCACATGTGCGGCAAGGCCATTTGTGAGGATCATGGAATCTTGACTATTGCTCCAAAATGGAGGCCTGCACTGGGAGAGTGAGGTTCTGGCTCTGTGCAGGGGGGATTAATTGTACCCACTTTATATGAACTTGCGGAGAGAGGAGGCAAAGGGTATCTGCCCAGCCTGAAGCACTGACTAACTATGAACTCATGAAGGTTAACAAGAAGGGTGGCTCCAAACTGGGGAAGTGTGTTCCTTAGTACTCTTTGCTATTTTTATAATCTGTAACTCTTGAGTGCTTGAAGCATAGTAAATAAGTTAAAGAAAATTCTTGCTAAAGCCTGTGTTTCCTTGTTTTCTTGCTCAATTGTCCCCAGTCAGATTTTAACTAAAGCTGAATGCTTATCAAGCAAAGTAAGCTTCAAGACCAGGTGTAAGTTGTATGGTTGGATCAGAAGTCTCAACACTTGGTTCAGGATTCTAGGTGCTGCTTGACCATAATCCACTATCCCAAGAGCTGCCATTCAAGTTGAGTATGACAGTCTTGCCAGTGATCCTATTCTTGACAGTGGTTGTCTACAGCTCAGGGGTAGTGTTCTGAACAGGCAATTTACCTTTCATTTACAACCAGGCTCTGTAGTCTAGGTTAGGTTGTGTCTCAGAACGGCAGTTCTGGTGTCTGACCATCTTGATTGATAGCCTTTGATGGACCTATACTCACAAACTTATCCAGTTCTTTTTGAACCCAGTTATCTTGTGGCCACCACAATCTCATTGGTAATGAGTTCTCAGGTTAGTTGTGTGTGTATTGAAAAAAATATTTCTTGGTTTGATAAACATGCTGCTTATTAATTGTGATCAGGTGATCTCTGGTTCTTATTGTGGAAAGGGTAAATACATTTCTTCTGTTTGTTATTTTTCCAACCATTCATGATGAGCAGACTCAGTTCATATCCCTCTTTACTAATTATCTCTTTTATGTAAGACTAAAGGCAAGAGGTCAACATCATCATGTCTTGACCCTTCTTTTCCACACAACGCAGAGACCTTTCATTCCAACCTACTCCTGCTAATAAGCCAATACCTGCTGCGGTACTGGCACAATCTTGATTTAAAGACTCAAGCTTAAGAGATCCACCATTTATCAGTCCAACCAACAAGTGAGCCCTGCTTACCATGCTTGCAGAGGAGCAAACCGCCCCTCCCCCAGAGTCCTCCAACTTCAAATATGGGTGCATCAGTTAGATCTTGAGCATGTGGATGAATCACCAGCGAAGACACCTGGGAAATAACCTTTGTACTACACGTGTCCAGAGTCCCATCTCCAACCATTGGATGTTTGCTTAATAGCAGCCTAGGAATGCCAATCGCCAATCCCAATCCATAATCTTATCAAGCTGAACTTTGAAATAGTTAGGTTTTTTTTGCTTCAAACGCAGTCCCTTGCAATGCTGTTCGAAACTTCAAACTTCTTCTGATGGTATAACAACTTTCCCATTGTTTCTGCTGGTAATACTTCGCCTAACGCATCATAGGTACTACATAGCCATTCTCACACCCGAATCTGCTGGCGGCCTCATAGTCACCTGTCGATTGACCATTGACTCCAGTCTTCTCCCTGTCACTCCAACTGTAAATACGAAGCCACATAGCAAAAACTCTTGTGTGTCTTAAGTGTGTGACTGGCAACTTGAGCACTATTACATTCATCTCCCATTTTATCGCTCCAGTTTTCAAATCATTTAAATCTTTTTGAATGATATCCAGTCCTGTCCCTATTTGAATACCACTCAGTTTTGTCATTACGATTTTTTTTTTTCTTTTTTTTTTTTTTTACACCTCTCCCTACTTTTGTACCAAGGCATTATGAAAATGCTAAAATTATGGCAAAAGACTGATCATTGAGGAATCTCACAAGTGACATCCCTCCATGCTGAAAGTTCACCTTTCAGGCCTGACCATTGTAGTTCTCCCCTTTAACCATTCCTCAAACCACTTTTTGATTCCTGTATTAATTCCAATTATTCTCAATTATAACTACATAAGCTCTCATTGAACTGTATAAATGTTTTATTGAAGTCTAGGAGATTAATATCATTGCATTTCTCTCTTGGACAATTGGTTATTCAAAGGAAGACCAAGTTGACTGCACGCATCTTCTTTGTAAAAAACAGTTTATATTTTTTCTTAATTGACCCTTTACTTTCCATAACTTAGTGACTTGTCCTTCAAAATGTTGCTCTGAACACCTTGCATCAATTGAGTTAACTAACAGGCTGTATTTCCTGGATCACCCACACGACATACACATTCTTAAATATAGGTCTATATTTGAGTGCTCCTATCATATGGTATATCCTGCTGTGACACTAGCTATCCTGGTCACCACTTTACAAAAACCATTGAATAATTGTTCTACAATATGCCTTATGAATTCATTAAAATCATATCTGTTTAATATATTTGTCCCGGTAAATGTGTTATAACATTGTAAGAAAGTTTATTTAGATTTCTACTATGATATCATTGTTATACAATGTCCAGTGTAAGAACAGCAGACACAAAACTAGTTTTTTTTGAGAAACAAAAGACACAGGGGCAGCCCCCCAGACATGTAATCAACAAAGTCAGGTGGGCTTCCCTTAGCAACCATTCTCCAGCATTGGACAGGTTGAAAAAAAAAATTTACATTGCAACACAGGACATTTTCAACCCCGCATATCCACAATGGACTACATGTTACCCAGTGACTTAGCAAGAATGTTTGCAGGCGCAAGAAATTGAGTTATAAAGGGGAAGGAAACATTGACCTCTCCTCCTCCTACTCTGTCCCTGCTCATGACATCACAACTCTCAAAGAATGACTAAGGAGGAGTGGTCACAGACATGGGAATTTGACCCTAGCCTCGTGAATTTACAGCGTGTTCAGTGAACATAATCTTGCTTTTACGGCCCACTTAGCTTTTAAATACATATTAGCTTGTATATTTATTCTTTGTGATATTTCCTTGTACCAATTCCCTGACTTTTTAATGCCTCAGTTCATGAATCATTTAAAAATCTATTTCTGTAGCTAGACAATAAGTGTTTTTTTTTTTATCTTAACCATGTGTCTTTGGATTAGAAGTGTGTGGGGAGTAACAAGGTTGGTGCAATTACATTTCCTTTGATGAATGATGGACATCTATGAGGCGGACTTGCTTGAGTAACTTGGTGGGAAGTAACTAAGAGGCACATTTCTGGGAAAAGTGGACTAAGAACTGCACTGACCAGAAGGACAATGGGAAAAAGATACTTTCAATCTGGGGGCGGGGAGGTTTGTTTGCTCCCCTCTCTCTCTTTGTTGTATCCCATCTCGGAAGCGAAGAGGGACCCATGCAGGAAAAAGTATTAGAGGGGTACTGTGTAGTCTGGATCTGTAAAGCAGCAAGAGAATCCTGTGCCATTATAGACTAACAGACATTTGGAGCATGACTTTCTGGTGATACCCACTATCATGCATGTAGTTGAATTCCAGGGTCATGTATATATATGCAACACAGCTAGAGATAAGAGGTTTAGTTCAATCAGGGAGGATGAGCCTGTTCTAGCAGCTGAGTGAGAAACGAAGGGAGGAGAAACTGGTTTGTAGTTGGCCAGCCATTCAGTCTTTGTTTAATCCTGACTTGATGGTGTCAAATTTGCAGATGAACTGAAGCTCAGCAGTTTCTCTTTGAAGTCTGAAGTTTTTTTGCTGCAGGATGGCCACCTTAAGGTGTTCTATGTTGTGCCAGGGAGGTTGAAGTGTTCTCTACAATTTTGTATATTGCCTATTCCTAATACCTGATTTGTGTCCATTTATCTTTTTCCGTTAGAGACTGTCCAGTTTGGCCGATTTGTATGCAAGGGCATTGCTGGCATATGTATGACACTTACATTGGTGGACATGCAGGTGAATGAATGGTGATAGTGTGGCTGATTGGTTAGGTCCTGTGATAGTGTCGCTGTATAGATATGTGGCAGAATTGGCATCGAGGTTTGTTTGCATGGATTGGTTCCTGAACTAGGTTACTATGTGCGGTGTGCAGTTACTGTGGAAATATGTTTCAGAGTTGGCAGGTTGTCTGTGGCGAGGACTGGCTTGCCACCCAAGGCCTGTGAAAGAGTGGGATGCATTGTCCAGGATGGGTTGTAGATCCCTGATGATGCGTTGGAGGGGTTTAGCTGGGGACTGATGTTGATGCCAATGGAGTCCTGTGGTTTTTTTGGTGGCGTAGAGTTGACACGGTCTTGTCTCTGTTGATCTTGTTTCCTTTTCTCGTGCGGTATTGTAGAAAAAGTATCTCCTGAGACATACATGAAATGAGGCATCTAAATGACAAATGTGTACGCTAGGGCAATGAAATGTGTTAGATCAGGGTCGGCAACCTTTTCAGAAATGGTTTGCTGAGCCTTCATTTATTCACTCTAATTTAAGGTTTTGTGTGCTGTAATACATTTTCATATTTTTTAGAAAGTCTCTCTCTTATAAGTCTTATATTTATATAACTAAACTAGTGTGCATGTAAAATAACAAGGTTTTTCAAAATGTTTAAGAGCTTCATTTAAAATTAAATTAAAATGTTG
>NC_133770.1:138227108-138419877 GCF_003597395.2 Chelonoidis abingdonii
TCTCAGTAAAAGGGTAGCATTTCCTCTACAAATCTACAGACTTCAAACAGTGAACAATCCTCAGTGTAAAGTCCCAAGCCAATTACATCCGCTTATTCTAGGGTGACCAGATGTCCCGATTTTAGGGTCTTTTTCTTATATAGGCTCCTATTACTCACTGTCCCGATTTTTCATGTTAGCTCTCTGGTCACCCTAGATTATTCCAGTGCCTTCCACTTCTGTCTATCTCTAGCTTGCCTGCATAGATATACTTGCCCCTGGAAATTTCCACTACATGCATCTGATGAAGTGGGTATTCACCCACGAAAGCTCATGCTCCAAAATGTCTGTTAGTCTATAAGGTGCCACAGGATTCTTTGCTGCTTTTACAGATCCAGACTAACACAGCTACCCCTCTGATACTTTTCCTGCATGGTCTCTGTTTCCGTCCAGAGAGGGAACAAACAAAGAGAGAGCAAACAAAACCTCCCCGCCCCCAGATTTGAAAGTATCTTTTTTCCCCATTGGTCCTTCTGGTCAGGTGCAGATTCTTAGTCCAAAGCTTTTCCCCAGAAATGTGCCTCTTGTACTGTCCAGCACAGTACTAAGCAATCCAGCCTCATAGAATGTCCATCATTTCATCAAAGGAAAATGATAATGCACCAACCTTGTTATCCCCACACACTTTAATCCAAAGACACACTGGTTAAGATAAAAAAAAACACTTATTTGTTAGCTACAGAAAATAGATTTTTAAATGATTACATGTAACTGAGGCATAAAAGTCAGAATTGGTTACAAGAGAAAATAAAAGAATAATATACAAGCTAATATGTAATTTAAAAAGCTAAGTGGCCGTAAAAGCAAAGATTATGTCTCACTGTACACTGCTGTAAATTTCACAGGCTAGGTCAAATTCCTGTCTGTGACCACTCCTTCCTTAGTTCAGTTCTTCTGAGAGTTGTTGATGTCATGAGCAGAGAGACAGGAGGAGGAGAGGAGAGGTCAAATGTTTTCCTTCCCCTTTATAACTCAATTTCTTGCGCTGGAAACATTCTTGCTAAGTCATGGTAACATGTAGTCCATTGTGGATATGCGGTTTGAAATGTTCCTGTGTTGCAATGTAAATTTTTTTATTCACACCTTCCCAATGCTGGAGAATGGTTGCTTAAGGGATAGCCCACCTGACTTTGTTGATACCATGTCTGGGGGGTGCCCCTGTGTCTTTGTTTCTCAAAAAAACTAGTTTGTGTCTGCTTGTCTTAACCTTGGAGCATGTTATAACAATGATACATAGTAGAATCTAATAACTTCTCTTACAATGTTGATACACACATTTTACCGGGACAATAATATTAATCAGATTATGAGTTTTCAAATGATATCTCATAAGGCATAATTTGTACAAAATTTATCAGAGTTTTGTAAAAGTGGTGACCAGGATAGCATAGATTGTCACAGCAGGTCATACCATATGATAGGAGCACTGCAAATATAGTACCTATATTTAAGAATGTGTATGTCGTGTGGAGTGATCCAGGAAACTACAGGCCTGTTAGTTTAACCTCAATTGTATGCAAGGTTTTAGAGCAAATTTTGAAGGACAAAGTCACTAAAGATATGGAAAGTAAATGGTAATTAAGATAAAATATAACTGTTTTTTACAAAAGGAAGATCGTGCAAGTCCAACTTGGTCTTCCTTTGATAACCAATTGTCCATAGAGAAGAAATGCAATAGATTTAATCTCCCTAGACTTCAATAAAACATTTGATACAGTTCCATATGAGAGCTTATTAGTTAAATTGGAGAATATTGGAATTAATACAGGAATCAAAAAGTGGTTGAGGAATTGGTTAAAGGGGAAACTACAATGGGTCAGGCTGAAAGGTGAACTTTCAGGCTGGAGGGATGTCACTTGTGAAGTTCCTCAATGATCAGTCTTTTGACCAATCTTATTTAGCATTTTCATTAATGGCCTTGGTACAAAAAGTGGGAGAGTGTGTAAAAAAAAAAAAAAAAAAAAAAAAATTCAGATGACAAAAAACTGAGTGGTATTGCAAATAGGGAGAAGGACTGGAATATCATTCAAAAAGATTTAAATGATATTGAAAACTGGAGCGATAGAAATGGAATGAAATGTAATAGTGCTAAGTGCAAGGTCACACACTTACAGACTAGCAACAAGAGTTTTTTGCTATTGGCTTGGTATTTACCAGTTGGAAGTGACAGAGGAGAAAGACCTTGGAGTATTGGTCAATCACAGGATGACTATGAGCCGCCAGCATGATTCGGGTGTGAAGAATGGCTAATGTAGTCCTAGCATGCATTAGGCGAAGTATTACCAGCAGAAATGGGAAGTGTTATTACCATCAGAAGAGTGAAGTTCTGAAACAGCTTTGCAAAGGGACTGGTTGAAGCAAAATAAACCTAACTTATTTCAAGATTCAGCTTGATAAGTTTATGGAGGGGATGGCATATGGCCCATTCCTGGCTGCTATTAGCAAACATCTCAAATGGTTGGAGATGGGACTCTGGACACGGTTAGTACAAAGAGTTATTTCCCAGGTGTCTGCCTGGTAGATCTCATCCACATGCTCAAGATCTAACTGATGACCATATTTGAAGTTGGGCAGAGACCTTGGGGGGGCAGGGGCGGTTTGCCTTCCTCTGCAGCATGGAGCATGGGTCACTTGTTGGTTTGGACTGATAAATGGTGGATTCTCTGTAACTTGAAGTCTTTAAATCAAGATTTGATGACTCAGTAACTCAGCCAGAGGTTATTGGCTTATTGCAGGAGTAGGTGGATGAGGTTCTGTCGTGTGAAAGAGGTCAGACATGATGATGTTGATCCCTTCTGGCCTTTAAGTCTACATAAAAAGAGATAATTAGTAAAGAGGGATATGACTGAGGTCTCAAAATCATGAATGGTTTGGAAAAAATCAAAACAGAGAAATGTTATTTACCCTTTCTCACAATAGAAAAACCAGAAGTCACCTGATCAAATTAATAAGCAGCATGTTTAATACAACCAAGAGAAATACTTTTTCATACAGCACACAACTAACCTGTAGAACTCATTACCATGAGATGTTGGGATGGCCACAAGTATAACTGGGTTCAAAAAAGAACTGGATAAGTTTGTGAAGTATAGGTCCATCAATGGCTATCAATCAAGATGGTCAGACACAGAACTCCGTTCTTGAGACAAACCTAAACCTAAGACTACCAGAAGCCTGGTGTGTAAGATAAAGGTAATTGCCCTGTTCAGAACACTACCCCTGAAGCTGTAGTACAACCACTGTCAGAGATAGGATACTGGGCAAGATGTACCATACTCTAACCATGAATGGCAGCTCTTGGGATGTGGGATATGGTCATGCAGCCACTCTAGATCCTGAAACCAGTGTATGAGACTTCCTGAGTCCACCCCTCATCACTTACACCTGGTGCTCTGAAGCTTCAACTATGTTGTAGGCATTCAGCTTTTAGTTAAATCTGACTGGGGACAATGTGGCAAGAAAACAAGGAACACAGGCTTAGCAAAGGAATTTCTTAACTATATTTACTTTGCTCTCAAAGCACTCAAGAGTTACAGATCATGAAAATAGCAAAAGTACTAAGACACACTCTCCCCAGTTTGAGCTCAACCCTTCTGTAACCTTCATGAGTTCATAGTTAGTCAGTGCTTCAGGCTGGGCAGAATCCCTTCTGCCCTCTCTCTCCTGCAAGTTCATCCTACAAGTGGGTACAATTATCCCCCTGCACAGAGAAGAACCTCACTCTCCAGTGCAGCCTCCATTTCTGGAGCATGTCAAGTTCCATATCCTCCAAATGTGCTTGCCGCACATTGTGGGAACCTGCACAGAGACCAATGTTCAATGGGAATGGGCCAGTAGTTGAGACAATCAAAGTCTATAGCCTCAGATTACAGCTTCGATGTCTCCAGTGATGTTCCTTTCCCAGGCAGGGCAGCTGGCTGGAATGTAGTATAATAGTTTGCCCTTAGGCAAGTCCAAACTAATGCAGCCACAAAGCTAATATTTCAACGCAGGTACAAAGCAGACATCACAGTTTGATACAGTTATATCCCACTTTGTCATATCACCACCGTCACCACATAACCCTTTTCATCCACGAATTTTAAAGCACTTTACCATAAAGCTAAGTATCATTATCAACATGTGACTGAAGCATAAAATGTGTTCATCAAGAGGTGAAGAGACTTGTCTAGTGTCACAGAGCAGGCAAAGCTGGGAATAGAATCCAGATCCCCCGAGTCTCAGTCCAGTGCAATTACAGAAAGATTGTATATGGGGGCTGGAGGAGGTGAAATAAGCATAACAAATTGTATCATACACTCATAGCAATGGACATGGATGCCTCCAAAATACCCCAAGATACAAAAAGTTATTTATCATCCTTATTATTTTTCACAGAAATATTGTAAAGGGGAATAAATAATATAGCATTAAAATAGCCCCTTTTGTGTCTTAAAAGAGTTATCATGTAATTTGCTACTCTTAAAGTCAGAGTTAATCATAGCAATTTCTATATTTTATCTAGGCTATACTTATCTTGCACTGATACTAGGTACTTCTGTTGTTCACAAAGAAAAATTAAATCTAAAAATGATCTTTTCTAAATGGATGAAAAAATACTATTTCATTATACCAATGGGATAGCTTTTATTAACCTAACTGATAAACCAAGTAATGAAAATCATATATCCCCTATTGAATTCAAATACTTGTTGAAATTCTTCACAAAGAGCAGATTTACTCTTTCTATTGTGATTTACATAACCATTTGTATAATTATCTACTCTCTTTTTATGAGCTTCTATAAAGAAAATAAAACATCTTTTATCTTTGAAGTCAAAGAACAAGTGTTATTTCATTCTTTTCAAACTCCAAAGGTGAAGATAAAAAAAACATTAGACAAAGTTGTAACCAATTGTCATGTTTTATAATTGAAAAATGGAGACGTAGAGCCAGGAAGCTGTAGTCTGTCATCATTTATCATTTCCCAGTTTACTTTTTTTTATTTGGTGTTATCAGACTTTCAGTCATGAATAAACATTACGATTCCAGGATTTATCTTAGCATTTTACTAATTACACTATCTAGTTTCTAATATAGCTGGCTAATTAATTAACATATTTTTCTAATCAGCTAGTATTAGTTTGTATACTAAGCATTAGTTCATGTACCACAGAGACAGATTTAGAGCAAGCAAAATGGTATGTAGATGACCTCCTTTGTCAAATCAAAATCTTTGTTCTGTTTTGAAAGATATTTTTAATTTAAAAAAAGTATTATTATATTAAAAAGTCCTCAAAAAGTAGTTCAGTTTCAGTAGCACTGGATGAATAAAGATTGTCAGATTCCTCAATTCCTCTAGGTGCCAGATGCTATCTAAAACATAGGATAGTTATTTTATTGCTTTTAAAACAATATTATTTTAAATATACATGTATTTTATCTAAGCCAAAACCTTTCACATGTAAATTAAGTGAGGGTAGGAAACAGAGCAGTTCAGCAATATAAAGGTGTGATAGATACATTGGCAGTGATACATGACTCAGGGGATTGCTCCTAGATCATAATCTGTAAATACCTACACATGGAGAAGTTGTCTGATACCAGAGGGCTCTTTAATTCAGTAGATAAAGGCGTACATAAAAAGGATCCAATGCCTGGCCATTGAATTCAGCAAACTTCAATCTTGAAATAGTTACTGGCATTCTTATATGTGTGACTTAACAGTTGGAAAAGCTTAATAAGGACAAGATTTTCCATCACAGATGGTTTTTAAAAATCACGATTAGAGGTCCTTCTATAAAGAATACACTCTAGTTATAGGCTTGATGCAGGAATTACTAGATGATATTCTACAACCTGTTACACAGAAGCTCAGACTAGCTGATCATAATGGTCACTACTCCCCATAATATTTAGGAAGAACAGTGGTCTAATCTCAACTTGTGTCAAAATTGTTTAAAAATTTCTACTAGGTGGCTGCTGAGTGACTTACGTGAAGCGAGTTCTTTCCACTTTTTGTCAGTGTCAAAAAAGGGCCTTTACATTTGGCTCTCCTAGCAGAAAGGCCACTAACAGAATGGATATGGAGACTGCATCAGCTTCACAGCTTTAGAAGGGATCTCTTCAAATAAGGCACATTGGTGAGGGTGAGTGAGGCAGCATGCTCCATGCCATGAAAAATGACACCATCTATTTATCCTCAGCTATTCAGTCTACTGCTTTCCTGAGTATTATATTCCATTAAAACACCTTATCAAAACACTTACTTAAATGTTTATTATGAGCTCTAAAATGGGAGGGACTAACCTCTATTCACTGCACTTGGCCAGTAGAAACACTTTTAAAATGTGTTTGATTTTGTAGCTATGAAAGTCGTCGGTGAGTAACAGTTGTTTCCTCCTTACATCACTTATGTGTATACGTTTTAGAGCAGACAACGCTTATTTGTCATAGAAATTGTTGAGAAGCATCTGACTTGAGTGTAACAAGAAATGCTAATAGACATTTTAATTTTAAAAAACAATCTTACTACGAAACAAAGATAGGGAGAAGATTGCTGCTTTTGGTTACACATTTCTTCCTATCTATTTAAGTTAGTTTGCCAAAGAGTAGATTTTTATAAAAATGAATAATGCTCCAGTGTTTGTTGATGTCATGACAGAGCCCCAGATTCCTCACCATAGTTTGTCCTCCACTACCATAAATTGATGAAATGGGGAAATTGCAAACAACGTGACACCAGGAACAAGATGTGGTGATAGATAGGGCACTGAGCAGAGAGCCAATGCAGAAGCCCTGTGCCTACAGTGATCCTTTAGATCCAAACAGATCCATGTGAGGCTTTGCAGTTTGTGGATGCAATCCCTACACATTCCACAATCTACTGTTGTACTGCTAACCCTGTCACTCCTCTCTCCCTTGGATTTTCTTTTAAAGTACAACTGTCTCCCTCCTTTCTAATCAAGGTCTTGTCTTAAAAAAAAAGTCACAATCAGGCAACAACTTATCTCTTTCTTTTCCTTGTTTTCATTCACTATCCCCTGGTGTCTTCTCCAGTTCTCCTATTATCAACCTCAGCCCTTGTGAAACAAATATAGTAAGTGAATATCAGCATCCCCATTTTAAAGTTAGTAAAATAAAAGGCAAAGATTTTTTCTGTGTGTCTAAACTTTGCCACCATAATCACTATTTAGGCACTTAAATAAGTGCACTGAAATTTAGACATGCTGAGCTCCCACACATTTTTTTTTAAATGTTGACCTTAGTGGGTAGAAAGTATCAGAAGGGTAGCCATGTTAGTCTGTATCCACAAAAACAACAAGGAGTCTGTTGGCACCTTAAAGACTAACAGATTTATTTGGGTATAAGCTTTCATGGGTAAAAAACCTCACTTCTTCAGATGCATGGAGTGAAAATTACAGATGCAAGCATAAATATATACTGGCAGATACAGAGAAGGGAATTACCTGACAAGTGGAGAACCAATGTTGAAGGCCAATTCATTCAGTGTGGTTGTGGTCCACTCCCAATAATTGATGAGAAGGTGTCAATACCAAGAGAGGAAAAATTGCTTCTGTGGTGAGACAGCCACTCCCAGTCCCTATTCAAGCCAAAATTGATGGTGTCAAGTTTGCAAATAAATTGTAGTGCTGCAGTTTCTCTTTGAAGTCTTTTTTTGACGTTTCTGGTTGAAAAATGGCTACTTTTAAATCTGTTATTGAATGTCCAGGGAGATGGAAGTGTTCTCCTACTGGCTTTTGTATGTTACCATTCCTGATGTCTGATTTGTGGGGCTGTCTGTAAATGAGGATTGGCCTGCCTCCCTGAAGCAAATAATCACGAGCAACTACATACCACACCACAGAAACACTAACCCAGGAACCAATCCCTGTAACAAACCCTGTTGCCTTCTCTGTCCCTATATCTATTCTAGCGACACCATCATAGGATCCAACCACACCAGCCACATCATGAAGGGCTCATTCACCTACACATCTACCAATGTGATATATTCCATCATATGCCAGCAATGCCCCTTTGCCATGTACTTTGGCCAGATCGGACAGTCTCTATGTAAAAGGATAAATGGACACAAATCAGACATCGGGAACGGTAACATACAAAATCCAGTAGAACACTTCCATCTCCCTGGACACTCAATAACAGATTTAAAAGTACACAGATTTAACAGATTTAAAAGTGTTGTTTTATTGGGTAGAGTTGCTCTTGAGAAAAAGCATCAGAGAGTAGTTGTCACTCTGTCCATTTAATTTTTGGGGCCCCCTTCTTGCCAATGAGGGTGCCAATTTCCAGTAGCCCCTCTACTAACCTACTTTCAGACTGACCTCAACAGCCTCCTCTGAAGCAGCCTATTCAGGGACTTACCCACTGACCACTTTCTGCAGAACACCATGGTTGTAGAGGACCTCTGCTTGGCAACTCTGTATCTTCACTCCACTTTCACAGCCCCATCCTGAGGATACACCTGTCTTGTCTAAGCCCTGCACATGGGCTTCACCTCATATAGCAGGAGACTAGATTAGGACTGGAAGGGATCTTCAAGAGCACTATGTCTGTATGTACATTTTGTATTTACTATTACCTCTATTCTAAAGAATTTTAAAATGCCGGAGCTAACATTATGTGGTAAACTGTTGTGCCCTTTCCTGGAAATATTCAGAGGACATCTCTGTTTACCTCATCTTGCTGAATTATTGTAAACATATTAATGGATTTGTGGTTACAGTATATTAATTTCTAATAATTTTGAGACTCCTTTTGAATACAATATTTCAAAGGCATTGCTAGAATATGTAGAAACACATTCCTACTGCATTTCTATAGCAGTTACATATTTCCAGAGTCTTTGTCAAACTTCTACATATGCTTGTTATAATGTAATCTAAACAAAATAGTGCTGTAATTCATATTTTGTATTTATTATTGATGATTCCATTAAAACAAGTGACTTATCCCAGTACTCTTTGGTTATTAATTGCTTTGAATCTTTTTGCCCTTTATTTTTTAACTTCTAATTTTCATTCCCTAGAGTCTTCATTTTATTCATAGCATTATAAATCCTGGAAATAAGCTTTTTTAAAAAAGATGCAATTGGTATTCAAAAATGTTTCTAACTCATTATTTTCCACTGGAATCTTTTATTTTATTTCATATATCACTTACAGCTTGCTGCAGTAAAGCCCCAAAGGCAGTAAGTAGGCTTTAAAGAAAAAAGTCAATGCCAAAGAAACATAGTTTGTTATCTGTGGACATTACTTTGTCTTGACTATCAACAGTCAAGAAGTAAATTTAGTTTTGAATGCAACTCCAAGATTTCAGTATGGCACTACACAATGGGATGAGAGATGTGGTGGTTGCCCCACTAACAATACACCAGTTAGGAGGAAAAGATATACAATCAACACTTGTCTCGGGTAATATTCACTCTTATACATAGAAACAGGACATGGCCTATGTGTTACTTAACTCCTGTTCATAGAATTCAAGTAGGACTTGAGCGATGCACAGACTTTTTATTGGATTTCTGGATGAATATGAAAGTTACCCTATGTAAAGATCCAGAATAATGGTAAAATCGGGTTTTGGAGAAAAAAAGAGCATTTGTAGTTTTTCTGAAAGCTCCCATTCCCATTAATAAAGTTCCAGTTATCAAAGATGACAACAATATCATGTCATTTGTGATGGATTTTGTTCATGTTTGAGTAAAGACAGAGTGAAAGTCAAAAGTTTATAAATAGCAAGTGTGTTAAATTACGTTAGCATAACAAATATGTCAACAGCTCGTGAAGGAATACATTTGTAAGTCTCAGCCTCTTTGCAGACAATTTGCAAATGGAAAATGGGGATATATTTGTCAGATAAGTTGTTTCCTGTGAATACTTCCCTAGTGTTAAACACGTGGACAAATGGAAATTGCATATGTCTACAGAACCAGACTTCTTCAAAATGATGGTAGAATTTGAAATACAAGATCTTCACTGAGCTTTGAATGACTTATACTGTAAGATAGTTCATACATTCATTGGCATAATTAAATAATTGTTGTTTGCGGACTTTAATTGCAATTATTTCATTATTTTCACTGCATTTTGTAACTCTGATCAAGGACACAGTCGGTGTTTGGCTGATAGAATACAAATGCAATGTCTCTACAACTGCCAGATGGAATAGGTTGACACTTTGGGTGTTTGCAACACCTTTCATTTTGCTACCTCTGAAACTGTACACTTAAGATGCAACTGTATTAAAACAAGATAAAAAGCATTGTCTTTTTAATACTACTTTTCTTTCTTTACTATATATGTGGGAATTGCTTCAATGAGCTTTTGTTTTAAAGCAGTGTTTCGCAAACTGGGGCCACTGCTTGTGTAGGGAAAGCCCCTGGCAGGCCAGGCCAGTTTGTTTACCTGTCCTGTCCACAGGTCTGGCCAATCGTGGCTCCCACGGGGCCAAGGGACGTACTGGCCACCGCTTCCAGCGAGAGTGTTGAGAAAACAGTTGAGAAACAGTTTTAGAGCAACCTAGACCTGAAATTTTCAAAAGTAGTAATTTCCTAATTTAACATCAGGCTCCTAAGTGCCTGATTTTCAAAATTGCTGCATACCCAACAGCTCCCATTGACTTTACGCTTAAATCTATAAGGATACGTCTACCCTGAAATAAAACACCCATAGCTGGCCCAGGTCAGGTGACAGGCTTGCAGTCCTTGGGGTGCAGGGCAATAACATTTTAGTGTAGGCATTTGGGCTCAGGATGGAATCTAAGCATGGGTAGGGTCTCAGAGACTGGGATCCAGCCTGAGCCTGAACATCTACGCTTCAATTTTACAGCCCAGCAGCGCAAGTCCTCTGAGCCTGAGTCAACTATCTGGGCCAGCTGCAGCCGTGCCACGGGTCTTTTATCACAGTGTAGACATACTCTAAGTTACCAGAAATGTTAAGTCATTATAGGCTGTTAAAGATATAACATTTCCTTTTCACTCATGGCTCAGATAGAACAACTGAGACAAATGGGTGCTTCCTCTACAAAACAAGCCACTGTGAAGTAGCTGGGTATCTCGGTCCTTGAACAAGATCTCATATGATCTTCTAAATCTAGAAGGATTCAGGTAAAGCAGTGACTTGTGGAACCAGGCAGAAATAGTATTTCCCTTAAGACAGCATTGCTTTTCAAAGGTAGCTGAAATAATATTTTTAATATGAATTTAGTTTTATGGAGCCATAATAAGTGAAATATGTGTTCTTGTTGCTATGCACCCACAACATACAGCTCAATAGCTTCTGTGAATCAAAATCTAAGTCAGAAAACAAAACATCTTAACAATAGGAAAGTCATTGAATGGGGGATGCATTATTCCATTGCATCTGTTCAGTCTCTTTACTGGGACAATAATGAATATTGCTCTGTACAGATAACAACAGTGGAATTTAAATTGGTGGAAGCAGATGCTGTAATCTCAGGTGTTCTAATGCTATCCTTATTGTAGAATCTGAAGAAAATCACTTCATGACCTAATTGTGTGTGTGTTGAAATAAAGCTGACTATAGTTTTGATTTTTGCCTGAATATACATATATAAAGGTAAAGCTCTTTGGAAAGCAAATTCTAACAATATGAAGAGATATAAAATGAGTGAAAGTTCAGCCACCTACAGCAGATTTCCAAGTGTTGAGTACAAAGACAAGAACTGTGTTGATATTAACCAGAAATGGTTATCAAGGGTATATTGGCCTTTCTACAGATGCTTGGAAGTCACTGTGATAAATCTACTGGTCCCAAAATGGAACCAGGGCAGGGAGTAGAGCAATACTGGGCTAGAGAGGCCCCGCTCCTCAACAAGCACAAGGGGAATGAGCTGCATGTGGCACCAGGAAGCAAGAGTGATGCAAAGAGCTATGCAGACAGTGGCAACAGCTTTGGAAAAGCTACTCTAGCAGCAGAGACTTGGGTTTCTTGCCCCCTCTTTGGGAGCTGTAAATCCTGAGAGAGATTAACTGACTGAACTGGTCACTGAGAGATTGAGGAGTCTGCTAAAGCCAGGACCATGTCCCAAATTGATGAACTCCAGATTGGTAGGAATTGGCCAAGGAGGTAACATAATTTGGGATAGGTTTCAGAGTAGCAGCCGTGTTAGTCTGTATCTGCAAAAAGAACAGGAGTACTTGTGGCACCATATAAATTTGTCAGTCTCTAAGGTGCCACAAGTACTCCTGTTCTTTCTGATAATTTGGGATAGCTCAGTAACTGGGTTGGACAATTTGAGAGATCCATGGGCCAGGATCTGGTAGAGTGGCTGAGCCTATCTTGCTGACCCATCCCTTGCTCCTTTATGCTGATGAGCTCTGGGGGAGCAATCAGAGCATGAGGAGCGATTGAAGCTGCATCTGGGACTCCCTCAGAGATGACTAGACTGGCAGTCCTGTAGGGCCATGAGAGGACCAGTAGGCCAGCTGGCCAGTAGGCCTTCTTGCTAAAAAAAGTTGGGAGGAAAATGCAGGCATTGTAGGATCTTGAGCCTGTAAAATGTCTCAGACAAAAAAAATTGTGGCCACTGAGCTGGACAAATTGCTAAAAGGGCTTGTCAAAAATCAGCAGCAACAGACTCAGTTGCTATAGTGTCTGACAATGCAGCAACAACATCATATTCAGGAGTTGGCACAGGAAGCAACTGCAACAGCTTGTGCAGCAGGTGGTGATCCTGCTGCAGCCTCAGTCAGTACCAGCTAACCTATGAGGAGGAATGTCTAACCCTAACCCAGCTTCCAATCTTCCCCCAAAGCTGGCAAAAATGGGACCAGATGACGAGCCCAAAGCATTTCTCATGATGTTTGAGAGAGTTATTGACAGATTCTATGAGAGTTTTTCCCCATTTGAATTACTACATGGGAGTCAACCCCAGGGAATATTAAATATGATTCATGAAACCTGGGAGGGAGAGGAGTTGAGGTCCACCAACTCAGTACTGTATGACTGAGGGAAGTTAAAGTCCCTGGGTGAGTTTTCAAATGAGAACTTGTTGAAAGTGCAACATGATCAGAAGAAGAACTATAACAGAAGAGCCCATATCTGAGACTTCTAAACAGGAAATGAATTACCACTGCTACTACCTGCCTCTGACTCAGCTGGCTCAGTGGCTGTGGCCCTTTCACATCGTGCGAAGGGCTGAGAGTGAAAATTACCAAGTTCGCCAGTCCAGGAAAAGGAAAACAACATAAATATATCACATCAAGGTGTGGAAAGAACGGAAGGATCTCCTCACTCTGCTCCCCACAAGCTTGAACTCAGCCCCCGTGCCACAATGGTTCCCCAGGGAAGGCTTACAACCTGAACAGCAACAGCAGATACACAAATTTAGCAACACATTCACCTCCATGTTTTCAGCAACACCAGGCCAGATGCACTGAGAGTTCCATTGTATAGAGAGTATCAGGGGGTAACCATGTTAGTCTGTATCCACAAAAACAACAGGGAGCCCAGTGGCACCTTAAAGATTAACATTTATTTGGGCATAAGTTTTTGTGGGTAAAAAACTTCACTTCTTCAGATGCATAGAGTGAAAGTTACAGATGCAGGCACTATATAAAGTCATGTGAAGAGAAGGGAGTTACCTCACAAGTGAAGAACCAGTGTTGACAGGGCCATTTCAATCAGGATGGATGTAGTCCACTCCCAATAATAGATGAGGAGGTGTCAACTCCAGGAGAGGCAAAGCTGCTTTTGTAATGAGCCAGCTACCCCCTGTCCCTATTCAAGCCCAAATTAATGGTGTTAAATTTGCAAATGAATTTTAGTTCTGCTGTTTCTCTTTGAAGTCTGTTTCTGAAGTTTTTTTTGTTCAGGAATAGTTACTTTTAAATCTGTTATAGAATGTTCAGGGAGGTTGAAGTGTTCACCTACTGGCTTTTATATGTTACCATTCCTGATGTCCGATTTGTGTCCATTTATTCTTTTACTTAGGGACTGTCCAGTTTGGCCAATGTATATGGCAGAGGGGCATTGCTGGCACAAGATGGCATATAGTAGACTACATTAGTAGACATGCAGGTGAATGAGTCCTTGATGATGTGGCTGATGTGGTTGGGTCCTCTGATGGTATCGCTAGAGTAGATATGGGGACAGAGTAAGAAACAAGATTTGCTACAGGGATTGGTTCCTGGGTTGGTGTTTCTTTGGTGTGGTGTGTAGTTGTTAGTGAGTGAGGGCATGGCAGGCTCAGGGTAGAGGGTTGAAAGGAATGGGGGCAGGGCTTGTGCAGAGCCAGGGGTTAAGCAGTGAGCACCCCCCAGCATATTGGAAAGTTGGCACCTGTAGCTCCAGCCCCAGAGTTGGTGCCTACACAAGGAGCCATATATTAGCTTCTGAAAAGCTGCATGTGGCTCTGAAGCCATAGGTTGGCCACCCCTGGGCTAGGATATGGGGTGGGGGGAAGAGATGGAGGGTAGAAAGGCTAGGGCGGCAGGGGTAGGACACAGGGGGCAGAGAAGGGCTAGAGGAGAAAATGGGAGGCCTGGGTAACTGGGGTGGGGGTAGGACACAGGTGGCAGAGAGGGGCTGGAGGACTTGGGCAGGGGGAGATGTCAGACAGGGGTGCCACTTCCCTAGTCATTGTTTACTCCAAGGGTGCTCCTTGTCCAAGGAGAGATCACTGGGCCTGGGCCTTCCAGCTGCATGGTCAATGCAGAGGCCCCTGCACATGTATTAATGAGCCCAGGGTGCATACCCCTGCTGATATTCATTAACAGCTTGTTAATGTACTTTGATTTATTCATGTTTCAAAGAGGACTAGATCAAAGTGCATGAGGATGCATATGGATGGTTAGTCCACGCCGAAGCAGGCTAATGTGTATTAGTTTGCTGTGAATCTGCCACCCTAAGCAGTTGCCTAGTTTACCTATGCCTGGAGTGGCCTCTATTGAAAGACTATCATATTGTAGAAATAAAATAAAACCTTTGTAACAAGTGCTGGTATGGCATTTCTCATTTCTAGAAGTTGGTCCTAGAAAAAGACACCAAATATCACAATGGTTACAGTTGGCAATACTGCACTTAAGATACCTGAAAGGAGCTGGATTTTAACAAAGGGCTTATCCCACCTTTTCCCTTCCCCTCCCCTTTGCCTTCCATTTGAACATCAGGTCCATTTCAGGTGTCAAGTGGAGCACCAAACTATTCAAGCCCCAAAAATCACTGATCACTTTTAGAGCTGATTATGTTCTTAGTCCTCTTTCTGGGAGCACAGTATTCAGGTCCCCAATAACTTTGACAGGAGCTGTTAACTCTTTCATTCCTACTTCAGTTTAAATAGGAGCATTATAAATCTACTTAAGTCCTACATTCCCAGCAATTCTACACAGGAATTTCCTTTCAACTCCCTTTGTTTTTACAACAGCCAGCACTGTAGCATATCTGTAGATAACAATCTAGATCCAGGCCCTGTTATAACCCAATAATTTAGCCTTTGCTGACATGTTCACTTGGTCACCAATGGCCTCTCTATAACTTTGCTTAGTAAAGCTGATGCTTTTACCGTAGATGTTTTATCACCCAAATTGCTGTTCTGAACATGACTTTTTATATCTACTCATTCCACTGTGGTTTAAAAAAAAGACAATATTTTCTACACTCTTTAGAGACAAATGTAGTATATCTTAGAGGGAGAGATTGTTTCCCTATTTAGAAGAGACTTTGAAAAGCAGTTCAGGTGAATTACGATTTTACTAGTGAGAATGCATTCTGAACAGGAGTACCTGGTAACTTTATAGATCACCAAAAAGAAACTGTAAAGATCTGTATTACATAATAAAAGCAGAATTGAAGTAATAAATTATGAAAACCAGAACAATTAAAATATACTACTAACAGTCATTTATGGATCACCAATTTCTTTCTTGAAAGAGGCAGGCCACAATCAATCAACTCTGACAGGATACAATTATAATCCATACTGCCCTATGCCATGTTTGGAAAGGAAAAAATAATGGTTCAAAATTTCTAGGAAAAAATTTAGTGGTTTAAGTTTTCATGCTTCTCTAGTATTCTCAAATAGCTACTGAAAACGGCTATTTTTAAATGCCAACAAAAATCAATGTAGCATTGCCCGTCCTCTCCCGCACCTCCGTTCTCTATATTGATGCTTTTCCTTTATTTATTGCTGGATCATTTTGAATTGCTCTGTGTTGTGAAAAGTTAAATAGGCATGTTTATAATCTGTACATCCTCTGCTAAGGATTTTCTAACCCTGGATAATACAGGTGTTAAAATATGTGAGTTACAGAATACAAAGCGCCAATTAGTTACTGTACCTTCTGGAACATACAGAGCTAGAAACATCTGGTAACATCCTATGAAGTTTATCAAAAAAGAGAATCATTATTGGAGGTGAAAATCCATGTGTGATCTAAGGTAACATGTAGGACAGAGTCTGGTGTAGCAGTGTCTCAAAACCTTTGTGTTTAGAACTTTAGCAAGCACAAGGTCAATCTGTTGTATTTCATGGTGACTGTGAAATCATTCAAATTAAGTTTAATAGTTTTTCCTCTCTGAATTCCAATGAATGTCTAATAAACGTTGCTCTGAGCTTTTTTTTTTTTTAAGCAAGTCCCTCGTTTGAACGAGTTCCTCTTCATGTCTAGTTAAGCCCAGCTTGCAGTCTTCCATTACAGGCATACACTCCTAAAACGAGTGTATGCTGGGAAAAAAAATAAACATATTTAATTTGATTGAAATAAATCTGTTTCAAGTTTCATATCTCTTAGGCTTCTGTTCTAGGCTACATGAAAAGTATGAAGCTCATACAAGGAACTGCTAGAAAAGCAAACATTGAGCAATTCAAGTGGACGGTCTCTTATTTTTTCCAAAGGTGGATAACATTTTAGGATTCAGATTTGCTTTTGGACTAACTCCCTTCTGAATCTATAATGAAACAGGGTGACCAGATCTGCTAGGAAGCAACTGCTTCTAGCCCATTAGGGCTTTGATTTAGCAAAGTATATTAGCATATGCATGGAGTTAAATATACACTGAAGCATTATGCTGGAGTGAGGTGTAGCTGGGAATGCTTTACACTTCTATTCCTATTCTTTTTCTGTGGTAGCTTTAGCATGTGGAAAGAGTAATATTAGGGCAATATTCAGAAGACTATGAAACACTCCTTAATGCAATGGGTCTGAATGCTATTTAAATACATTCCATCTCCTTTCCAACTTGAATTTTGTATCTATGCTGTTAAATTATTCTGATGAGATACAGGACTCTGTATTTACTAGAACCAAGTTACCTGCAGTGTTAGCTGATCTCCCATTTTGATGACATCTAGAAATCTGATCACAACTGAACATATACTACGGAGAATTTCATCCAGTAAAGATGAGCAGCCATCATGCATGATGTGCAAGAAGGCATCTGGGCTTTTGAGTTCAGCTGGTCAAAAAAGCTTAAGGGAGTCCTAGCCTGGGTTACAACCTGTAGGACGTGCCATTGGTGGGGTTCAATGACTGTAATCATGAGACTTAATGCCATTAGCTGCTAATCAGTGTTGTAGCCTATAGGGCTGCCCTGCTTACTTGCCTATATCTATCTGTCTATTTATATCTTTTCTTATGGATTTCTTATGATTATTTGTTTTATTATTATATTTATAGGTTATTATTAAAGTATTTGAGATGTAACATCAGGCACCTACAGGCCACATCCTGTATGTTGAGCTAAGGCAAAGTTAGCATAAATATGTCTGGGACCTTTCATCCAAATAGATAGTGATTAGTTTAATCAAAAGCTTTATCATATATAATACCATAAGGTCCATATATGGATGTGACCTTTAACATAGATAGATAAAGGATGTATTGAAGCAGATTGGCATAGGGGGCTTCCTAAGTTCATACTCCTTTAAACTTAACAGGTACACCACAAAGAAATAACCAAAATAACCGGGTAGAACCAGGGCCAGCTCCAGGCATCAGTGTAGCAAGCAGGTGCTTGGGGCGGCCAATGGGAAGGGGCGGTACGTCTGCCTCTTTGGCAGCAATTTGGCAGTGGGTCCCTCGTTCCCTCTCAGAGGGAGAGATCTGCTGCCAAATTGCCACTGAAGAGCCGCTGATTGCGCCTCCCCCCCAGCTCCCTCCTCCCCCACTTGGGGCGGCAAAAACCCTGGAGCTGGCCCTGGGTAGGACAAAAATAACAGATGTGAGAATGATCTAATGCCATTAATATGTACGTATATGTCATCAATACATACAAGCATACCAACCTATGGAGTAAGTGCACCCTAACATTTTGTGGGTGAGGAAACCAAGGTAGGACAGAGAAGGAGGGCCTGAGTGCTCAAGCTCTGTAAGACAGGAGATCCTCCATGCAAAGAAAGCTTCTGAGCTTCTAAGTTTCAAAGCATCTAAGTTTCAAGACTTCTTTGTTTATTAGTCTGTTAGTTTTAGTTGTAAATTTTAATTCAGTTAAGTAAAATTCCAAATTGGCTTTGATAGCTCTTCAGCTTCTCCTAAGCTCTGCACCTCCCACTCAAGCACTGAGGAACCTGGACTTGAACTCTGTTGACATGCCAGAGGTGAGGCTACTCCTTTGTCTCTAACCACCAGGTTACCAAGGAAGGGTGTGAGTATATTAATCAAAAGCTTTATCATATATAATACCATGTGTATCTTTAGAATAACAGTACTGCATTTGTAACTCTGATTATTTTATCATTTGATTACTATTTAAGTACGATTCCATTTATCTCAGTAAAAGTCTTTAAGACTGTATTTGTCTCAGTGTGAGCATCCTGTCTTACCCCGAGGGTCCTTTGCAAACTCTGTGTAGCCTGATTCCAGGAAAGAACCTTATTATCTTCTGATCAGGTTAACTGGCAAGCCTATAACCCATACTATCCAAATTAATAATAATAATCTCCTAAAATCAGGCAACAATGCACAGAGATGAGAGTCAATCACTTGTACGAAAAATCTTTTTAAACAAGAAGATCATAGGTAGGAATAATCATATTATGTTATATAGATGCCTCTTTCTTAGATTTCAAGGCCAGAAGAGACCAATCTGATCACCCAGTCTGACCTCCTGTGCAACACAGCCTATAGAACTTCCCTCAAATAATTCCTGGAGCATATCTTTTAAGGAAAAAAACATTAAATCTTGATTTTAAAATTGCCAGTGATGAAGAATCCACAAGAACCCCTGATAAATTGTTCCAACGGTTTATTACCACTCACAATTAAACATGTGCACCTTATTTCCAGTCTGACTTTGTCTAGCTTCATTTTCCAGCCATTGGATTGTATTATATCTGCCCCTGCTAGATAGAAAAGCCCACTGTCAAATATTTGTTCCCCATGTAGATACTTATAGATTTTAATCAAATCACCCTTTAACCTGGTCTTTGTTAAACTATGTAAATTGAGCTCCTTATGTCTGTCATTACAGGGCATGCTTTCTAATCCTTTCACCATTCTTGTGGCTCTTCTCTGAACCCTTTCCTGTCCCTTTGGAAGCCACTTTGTGCCTCTAAGGTCAATGCAGAGGAAGGTGGGATAATGACATGAGCTATGGGTAGGAGAGGCCAGGCTGGGGCCTAGATCAGAGGGCACACACTTTGTTCACCTTCTAATATCACAGACCTTAGTCTCAGGCTGAATCTTCCAGTAAACTAACCTTAGGATGGGCAGACGGGGCTATCACAGCCATGGCGAGTTCCTTGAAATTGATTGGAACCATGCAACAAGGGACAAGGGAGGGATATGAGGAGCCAGTGCTGTGCAGGGGCACAGGGCCTCCAATAGGATGACACTAGCATCCCATGAACCCTCAGAGATCCATCAAGTTAGGCCCCTCATTTTATTCTGGAAGGTTGAGGAACACCACCCATAGATAGCATGGCTGGAGAGGAACTGTGTAAAGGAATCTTCAGAAATTCCTTTCCCCAGAGCTCCCTCCCACAGATTTTACTGCAAGAAGGGATAGTTCAGATCTTGACCATGAGGCAGCGATCACCTCCCCCGACCTTTCCTGCCAGATAATGAATTATTTGAAGTATTGCCAAAAGACAGAGATTTGAATTACTTTTTAACAAACTTAAGGCAACATTAATTACTGTTCTGCGTTTTATTATTCTTTGGATAAGGAGGGGATTAAGGGTGCTGGTTAAAATGTCAGAATAGAGAGAGAAACAAAATGAAATAAAGCAGGAGTGTTGAGCTGGATGGCTTTTCCCTGTGTACTACTGCAGTTTATGTTCCTATGTTCTCAGAATGTTTTTTACCCAATACATCAAATTTTGTTACGAAACTTTGGAAGGTGTTTATACATTTAAAAAAAGTATATAAATACATCACCTACATTAATACTGAGCAAGAGGGCCTGATTCTGCTGCAATTCATGCTGGTGGAAAATGGTAGTCAGAACTCAAGCCACTTGTGTTACAACAGCATAAAGCCAGCTTAACCAGTAACGGAGATGAGAATCCGACCCTAAGCCTTAAGGGTGAATTATTGTGAACGAGGCTTTTACTGTCACAATATATTTGGTTTAAAAGAAATGCATTTGAAGTTGTAACCTGACAAAGAAATACAACTTTTATGTATCAGCTCTTTGTAAGAGTGGAACACACAGTACTTTGTACCTAGCACAGCAAATAGGTAATATAGTAACAAAGAATTTTAAGCCATTGAAGCAGTTATTTGATTTATTGATGAGATCAAACCAAAATCCCAGGTCCCAGCAGCCCACAATCTTTTATAAATTCAAATCCACATCCAAACTTCTGTGACTAAATCAAGGATTTGGGTTCAGTCCATTAAGAATCATGCCTAAACTCTGGAAAATTTGGATTTTGATAGAATATTGAAATTTTGTCCTCTCTCTGTTTTTATCTGTTTGGTACAATGCCTGCCATTAGTTAAACACCTGTGCAACCGCATGGACTTCCATGAGTGTAATAGAGGGCAGAGTTTAATAGCAACAGAAATCTACACACCAACAATTTAGGCAGTAACATTTACACAAATGTGGGTTACTTTTTGGTCAGTGAAATAAGGTCATTGTTTCCACGTGCAGCATGATTGCAAAAATGGTCAACTCTGAACAATTCTAAAGGAGTTATATAAAAAAATGGAAAAATACAGCTGCCCATATCTATCTAGAGCAATGAACTAGGCATAACAATAAGTCATATTTCTCTCTCACCAGTTGTACATCAGGCTTGGTCTATACTTCAGTGTTTGGTCAAAATTGCTATGAAGCTGAGTTGACCTAAGTACAAGTGTGGTCACAGATATGTCAACAAAAGAATGCTTCCTTCAACCTAGCTACCATTCTTTGCAGAGATAGTGTTCCTACACAATAGAAAAACCTCTTTAGTCAATGTAGCCTATATCTATTTTAGGGTTTTGCTGGCATAGCTGTGCTGATGTGACTAAACCAGTGTAGTCTTCATAGCGGAGACATACCCTCAGCTTCAATGGAGTCATTCTTATTTTATACAGCAATGGTTTGTCTACACACAGGTTTACACCAGATTAGTTAAATTAGTCAAACCTCAGGGTAAACACTCTTATTTCGGTTTCAATGTGGTTTTACTCGAATTTCAGTTTAGTTTATGTTTGTTGGGTTTAAGTTTAAGCTAAACTGAAATAAACCACAAAGTGTCCTTACAGTCTTTTACACCAGTTTAATTAATATTAAAAATCACACCGTAAGTTAAATCCTTTCAACTCAATGTGTAGATAAGCCTTAAATAGGAGGAAAATCAAACCCAGTATTTATTTATTTATTTATGATAGTGGATTTTTTGTTATTAGTTATTGTAGAATTCAGCCAATAAAAGAAGCATCAAAAAAACTTTTAATGCTGATCATTCTAATCATTGTCTACATGCAGAGTTGTACTGGTTTAATTTAAGGTGTTATTTTACACAGCTTTCATTAAGCCAATGCAAACACTCATATCAGTTTAAACCAAAGTTTATTTTAGTTTATCATCAGTAGAAGAGGAACAGATCTGCAATAAGCCACACTTAAACCAGAATAAGAGTGTCTACATAGAAGTTTGTGCCAGTTTAGCTAAACCAGTGCACGTATCTATGAACTGCAGGATAACATACCATCCTCTTAGCATTCCTTTCCTGAGAAAAATGTGATCCAGCAGTTTATTGATGACTACAATAACTTCTCCTTATTGTTACAGGGATTGTCTTTTGCTGGATATCCCCAACAGTTGTTTACAGTGATTCATGGATCACTTGTGGTTTGTTGAGCGCTCCCAGGTGGCCCATGAATCTGCTTCAATGTAGTGTCTTTATAATTTACTGTTTTTGTGTACTAGTATTCAGCCCAGTGTGGTCCTTTACCTACGGAAATGGATCTATGCTTAAGTCTGTTTTGTTCTGGCTTTATAACATGCCCAAACAAGACTCAACTTTTGGCATACTGATGCAGATTTTTAATTTTTTAAGCCTGAGACAGTCCCTAGAAAATGTGTGTGATCTGATCTACAAAAAACAAAACAAAGAAGATACCTCAAAATGGTTTTGAATTTCTAGAGATTAAAATAGCTACTGCATATTTATTCCAAATAATTCAATAGCAGTAGAGCCTCAGAATTAGAAACACGAGAGTTACCTATTGACCAGTCAACCACACACCTCATTTGAAGCTGGAAGTATGCGATCAAGCAGCAGCAGGGACAAAAACCAAAAAAACAGTACAGTACTGTGTTAAATGTAAACTACTAAAAAAAGGGGAAGCATAATTTTTCTTCTGCATAGTAAAGTTTCAAAGCTGTATTCAGTCAATGTTCATTTATAAACTTTTGAAAGAACTACCATTACATTTTGTTCAGAATTATGAACATTTCAGAATTATGAACAACCTCCATTCCTGAGGTTCTATTGTAAGAGTAAACTGAATGCTGATAATTAATATTAGAAATAATCTGGTGATCTGTGTTAGGAAACAGCCTACATTATTCAAGAAATACACATATAATTCATTCAAAATATTAAACTCAGAATATTTCACCTGAAAATAATTAAAGTGATTAGAAGTTTATAATGAATATTTCAAATAGAAATCCTCAAAACTTTTCCTATGAAGTCTATAATAATATTGGACTATATAGCAGTTATTTATCATCAAAATATCATCACACACATAAAAAAACTACCTCAAAGGAAAGCATGATGTATTTAGAGATCAGTAATTTCTCAATTGAAACATGCTGAGGAAAGTAGCTGAACAGAACAAAAAAACTGTAGATGAGCAGAATCTCTACACGTGTATAACTCAAGGCAAAGGATTAAGTGTGTCAAAAAATATTTCAGACAAATAGTTTATTTGCCAAAAATTGCAGTTTCATCAACCCAAAAGTATTCATGAAGTGGACAATTATTTGGTGAATAACTTCAGCTAAAAAAAAAATCTGGGTTAGATTCACAAAGGGATTTTGGCACCATTCACAAAACGGTTAACAAAGAAGCGGGTGGCAGCTCTTCCCTTAAAGTCTTTAGCCCAGTGGAAAGAGCATGTGGAAGAACAATGTTCAGTTGCCTCCTGTGCCCCATAGAAAGAAGGAATTTGAAATCTGGTTTCCCAAATTACAGAAAAAGCAGCAGAGAATCCTTATAGACTAACAGACGTTTTGGATCATGAGCTTTTGTGGGTGAATACCCACTTCGTCAGATGAAATTACAGAAGACTGCCTTAGCCACTGGGCTGTTCTGAAGCAAGGTCTTTCTCAATCTCTCCTGTTAAAGCTGTTTCACTGGGTGTATATAAACAGCCACTGGAGCAGGGACATGATCTTGAATCTCCCACTTTCCAAGTGAGTGCACTAACCACCAGGCCTATAAAAGCACTCTTTCTGGCCCAATAGCTAGTCAAGTTTGTATACAAATAAAATTACTATAGTTGCCCACTGACTAGTAATGTGTCCTATTAATTTCAGTGCGCTTTAGGTCAGACCCAGAACAAGGCATTATTCAACATGTGTAAGTATCAGAATCTTGCCCAAAATGAGAGTGATCTCAGAGGGAATATCCAGAAAGTAGGCATTTTAGCAAGAACATAAGAACAGCCATACTGGGTCACATCAGTGGTCCATCCAATCTCCAAAAGTGGCCAGTACCAGACCTTCATGGGGGGGTGGCAAAGAACAGGGCAATTTGGGTGATCCAGTCCTGTCTTTCCCTCCCAGCTTCTGGCGGTCAGAGATTTAGGGTCTTCCTGAGCATGGGGTTGTATCCCTGATCATCTTGGCTATTAGTTATTGATGGACCCATCCTCCAAGTATCTAGTTCTTTTTTTGAACACAGTTATACTTTTGGTCCTCACTACATCCCATGGCAATGAGTTCCACAGGTTAATTGTGCATTGTGTAACAAAGTACTTCCTCTTGTATGTATTAAACCTGTTGCCTAGTAATTTTATCAGGTGACCCCTGGTTTTGTAGTGTGGGAAAGGGTAAATAACACTTCTCTATTCAATTTTTCCTCACCATTCTTGATTTTATAAAGCACTATCATATCCCCTTAGTCATTGTCTCTTTTCTAAGATGAACTGGTCTAATCTTTTATTCTCTCCTCATAGGGAAGCTGTTCCATAGCTATGTTCATCTTTTTTGCCCTTCTCTGAATCTTTTCCAGTTCCACTATATTATTTTATAGATGGTGTCAAAGTTAGACTCAGGACTCACAGTTTGTCAGACCACTCTGTTTTATTAGCACAGCGTTCTGCTAATAACACCCAGATAATGTGAGTGAATGGCCATGCAAGACCCAAACAGTCTTATTTATACAGATAAAAGAGCGGGAATTAGACAAAGGGACAAAGAAAGCAAAACAGTAAAATTCACCTCGGGCACAGCATGCATATCCTACTTCCTTACTAACTCTTATCGATCAAAGGCTAATACTTCACCAATTGCCCTTAAACGGTGCAATTGTTCTATGTTAATGTCTGTATTCCTGACACCTGGATTGCAGCATCCAACAATTTTGCTTAAAGGTACAGACAACATTTCTTTAATCCTTTCTATTTTTACAATATAATTCATTCTACTTTCACAAATCCCTCCTTTTGGTCAAGCGCACGCCATGACCAACAATTACTGGGTTCCACAAATTAACCGTTCCTTATCTCTTTGTTCATCAGTGATATTCAAAATCATCATATTAGCACTCTGTTTTGGGGCAGTCACCTGGGTGACACAATTCTGGATTACAACAGGAGATTAACTGAAAGCATACAAAAATCACTAAGATTCCAAACAGGATAGTTAGGGCTCCCTGAAACAACCAGTTTCCTATGCCAGAGAAATTGAACAGGTTACTTAGCCACTTCCATAAAGAACTCGGCTCTACATGGGGAAGATATGCGATTTGTTCTAAGTGGCTAGCGCGATCTATTATACCTCATTGGTATCGTCAGGTATAAACACACAACATTCTTTTCCAATGAGAGCACAGGTCCCTCCTTTGGCCGCCAGCACTATGTCCAATGCCTGACGGTTTTGGAGGGCCACCTGTCGGATCGCCCCTGTTTCTTTGGCCAGGGCTCTTAAACTTTCTCCAGTTTTATTTGCCATTATTTTAAACTACTGCTTGTAACCTCAGGAGCCTTTTTGCCTGGTGTATTACTCCCCCAAGTGGGATAAAGGAACTGCCAATAGCCTCTTCCCAGGTGTCATTACTGTTCCATATTGTGTTAAACAGACAAGGTCCTCCAGTGAGGTCTGGGGAATTGAATGGGTAGCCAGGACAGGAACACCAGTTTGAGAGTGGGCTGGGATGTGGCTGCAGACCCAGCATTTAGAAATATTAAGGGTCTGAGCTATCCACACTTGCTGCTGGATAAAAGAATTGTCATTGTGGACCCCAGACCTTAAGACACCAACAGCCGAGGAACAGGCACCACCAGAGGCGCATGTTGGAGGCAGGGCCCTTCTGGTTCTGACAACCTCAACTGAGGGAACTGCAGTCACAGTTTTATGTCCACCAGGCAGCAGGCGCTAGGCTCACTACTGCTTCTTCTTGGGCCTTGCTTTATGTAGTCGTCTGCTTCTGGCAACCCTTACGAGAGCGTAGATTGTAAGGTATTGCAGGCTGTTCCTCTACGTCTTCTTCTGGAGTCAAAATTGACTCTGCGTGGTCCTGAGGTGGTGATTGGTTCACTGGGGGTGGTGCATTCTTACACTGCGAAGCATGTATCCACACTCTGAGATGCCAGACAGTTTAACAGCCGTCGGGGTAGTAAGCAGTGCCTGATGATTCTTTGATGTTCTTTAAGTCTCTTTACTACTTCTTTTCCTTGACTCTGGCTATAACAATGGCCTTCACACCTTATCTTTTCCTGATGCATACACATTCCTCATTCACACAAACAGATTGAGAATACAAACAGTAGTATTTTATATCGAGCAAAAAGGCATTGCAAATTAAACCTTGCTAAGTTTTACAATTAATAACCAAGACAATTTACATTGAGACCCAGGCCTTCAATGTTTCTCTAATTTACTTAACATAGACACAATAGAGAATCCTGTCTCTTACTACTAACTAAATCTTAAAACAAAGAGTTAAGAGAGGGCCAATTTGTAATGCATATGGGAAAACAGAATCTTATAGTCCCAGGGGGTCATTTCTTTCTGCTATTTAAAAAAGGGTGGCTAGCAGGATGAATCAAATTATACTTTAAATCTTATGGGACATTATAAAATCCTGCTCCTACATATCCCCCTTTTTGACACTAAGATTATTAATCGCCAGTGTCACTTCTTATTTAGTCCACGTAATAGAAAAATACTGGGAGGTGATTTGGGCCTGTGGCTTTAGCTTTGCACACATTTGTTTTATCCACCAGCACATTTTAAACATTTCAATTAAACACATACAATTTAAAACCAACCATTATTAAAACCAAAAACAAATTACATTCTTTTTGCTTGTAGTAACATTAGTATGCCAGTAGTTGTGGGAGACCATCCAGAAAATATGTTATACCAATGGTAAGCTGTTATGTTTTTCTGTAGTGGCAATTCTTAACATGTCCCCATTTGGATATAATATGAATGGTGTATTTCCATTGTTTTGGTTTTTTCTATATATGAATGGTCCAGTTTTTTGTTTTTGACATTTTTTTTTTATGCAGGATAGTGGCTGCTGGCTTTAGCTTGCACACGATGTTTTATCCACCAGCACATTTAACATTTTAATAACAAATACAATTAAACCAAAAACGAATTAGGGCTAGCAACATATTTGTAACTTGTTTGCCATTTCAGGCGAAGCGTGATAGAGCACTCGCTAAATCATGCTTACAGGAGCTGAACTTGGTGTTGTGTGGAAATATAATTGATAGGTAAACCATACTAATAACATTACAATGCTCTGGGGTGCTCAACACTTTAAACAATCTTTCCCTAAGATAAACACATAACAAGCATTAATACGTACTGATTACGAAGACAAAAAAAAGATTTTTCTACCCCTTTTGGGGTGGCATTGATTATTACTTAAAAGATTCCTTTCTTTTACAAATACCCTTGCTGATTGCAGGCAAAACAGAGGAATTACCCCCATATTTTTCTGTTTTTTTTTGTTGTTGTTTGTTTTATAGGCAGGCCAGGTTTTAATGGCTTCTACTTTTTAAGGGTTTTGCGGAAATTATTCCACTGTTTAGTTGTTAAATTCATGAGGTGGTGTACCTCAAGTTTTTCCTCTTATATAGCAGACCAAGTTTGTAATGTTTTTCCTGCTGTGTTAAGCTTTAAGTTTATTCACAGGTAATAGCTTAGAAGCATCATTACCATATTACTTTAAAGGATTTTTCCAAAAATCATACACACTATAAGTTGTTACAGGGGTACTTACTAACATTAAATTATTTTAATGTTTAATATTAACAAGAACATAAGCATCAAATCTATTAAAGGTATCTTGTTATACCATGCCTTTCATGTAGGCAATTTGTTTGCTGACCAGGTATGTTCTTTATTTGCAGCTTCTTTTGTGCTGGCAGTTCTCATCTTTCTTTATCTGTTAAGTAATTTGCATCAACACAGGCTTGGCTTTTGGATTCAAAGCCATCAGCAGAGCTCAGAGACTCTGGGCTTGGCTACACTCACACTTTACAGCGCTTCAACTTTCGCGCTCAGGGGTGTGAAAAAACACCCGCCTGAGCGCTGCAAGATGCAGCGCTGTAAAGCCTCAGTGTAATCAGGGCAGCAGCACTGGGAGTGTGGCTCCCAGCGCTGCACGCTACACCCGTAAAGGATGTGGTTTACGTGCAGCGCTGGGAGAGCTCTTTCTCAGCGCTGCCGCTCTGACCACACTCACACTTCAAAGCGCTGCCGTGGCAGTGCTCCTGCAGCGCTGCCGTGGCAGCGCTTTGAAATTCCAAGTGTAGCCATACCCTCTGTCTTAACACACAGGGATCTGAAAAAGAAAACACAGCCTATTGTGGCTCTTTTTGGAGCCCTAATAGGATTTTAATTCAGCAGCACGTTTCATTTGCATTTTTTTTTACCCCTTTCTACAATATACACTGCATGTATCCTAGGGAAAATGCACATTCTTTCTATACTATAACTTTTTAAAAACATTAGCCACATCAATTTTTGCATAAGGTGTAACTGTTTCTTTTGTTCTTACAGAGCTTTCATGTACCCTTATCAAAGTGACAGTCTGATTACACAGAGCTATTTTAAGGCTCAGTGTTTTTAACATTGCTTAGGAATCGCGTTTCGGTCCAACAGCCGCAGTGGCAACACACAAGACCCAACAGCTACTCTCAATTTGCCCTGGCTTTCACACCTACGTTTAACCCAAATGTCTGCTTCATGTTGTCAGATTCCACTCCCCCAGACACACAGAAACCCTTACGGTGCCAATCCCCACAGAGACCACCACAACTCAAACACTCCACAAGAGTACGATAACAAAGACAAAACAGTCCCAGTCACAGGGAAAAATGAAATAATTACCCTGACTAGAATTCCTGGGTCAGGGATCCCGGATCCCTACAGATACAGATGACCAACAGGTGGATCGTAGGACTTCAACTGGATGGTTGGTGCGGCCTTTCGGGGTTCTAAGTGAGCACCATATCGGGGCCAAATGCCCAGGTCTGGCTGCCACGGGGATCGTCCTATCAAAAACGGTCAGGAATTCACGCATTGCCCGCAGTGAAGACAGTTGGCCATCCACCTCGGGCATGGAACTCCAAATTGTCAAAGTTAGACTCAGTCTCACAGTTTGTCCAAGACCACTCTGTTTTATTGCATAGGTGCTCTGCTAATAAACCCAATAATGTGAATATGCCATGCAGACCCAAAAACATCTTATTATACAGATAAAAGAGTGGGATTAGACAAAGGGACAAGAAAGCAAAACCAGTAAAATTACCTCGGGCACTAGCAATGCATATCCCTACTTCTTAACCTAACCTATCGATCAATAGCTAATACTTCAACATGCCCTTAAACATCAATTTTCTACTTAATGTCTGTTATTCCTGAACCTGATTGCAGCATTCATACCAATTTTGCTTAAAGTAAAGACGAGCATTTTCTTTAATCTTTCGTATTTCCAAACTATATTCATTCTACTTTCACAATGATGACCAGAACTTAAACACAGTATCACGGTGTGGCACACCAAGCACTATATAGCATTCATTATGATTTTTCTGATTATTTTCTATCGCCTTTCCTAATAGCTCCTAACATTCCGGTTAGCCTTTTTGACGGCTGGTTCACTGAGCTGAAGGTTTCAGAGAACATCACAGTGCTCCAAGTTTCAGAGTAGCGCCGTGGTTAGCTGTATCGTGCAAAACAGAACAGGAGTACTTGTTGGCACCTAGAAGAGCTAACAAATTTATTGAGCATAAAGCTTTCGTGGTTACAGCTCACTCTCGAATGCAAGAATGGAAATATATTCGAGGATATATCTATAGCACATACAGTAGAAAGCATGGAAAAGGTGGGGTTGTCTTCACAACTCTGAGAGGCCAATTAAGTTATAGAGAAAAAACTTTTGAAGTGAATAAGCCCAGTACAGGCAGTTGAAAGAAGTGTGAAATACTTACGCTGGGAGATAGATCAATGTTGTATGGCTCACCCTTCCAGTCTCTATTCGAGCCTAAGTGATTCGACTATAGTTGATATAATTCAAGTTCAGCTTTCTTCATTCGAGTCCTGTTTTTGAAGTTTTTCTCTTGCAAAAGGGCCGAAACTCAGATCTTTTTATGACCAGACAGGTTAAAGTCTTCTCCAGCTACTGTTTTGACTATTATGATACTGATGTCAGATTGTTCCATGTTAATTTCTTTACGTGAGACGTCCGGTTTGCCAATCGTACATGTCAGAGCTCATTTGCTGGCACATGATGGCATAATCACATTGGTGATGTGCAGTGAATGAGCCCCTTGATGCATGGCTATGGGTAGGTCCTATGTGATGATGTCACTGAATAGATATGTGACAGGTGGCATTGGGCTTATTGGTGGCAGGAATAGTTCCTGGGTCAGTGTTTTTGTTCAGGTGGTGTGTGGCCTTGCTGGTGAGTATTTGCTTCAGGTGGGGTGCCTGTAAGTGAGGACAGGTCTTTCTCCAAATCTGTGAGAGTGAGGGATCATCTTTTTCAGGATAAGGTGTAGTATATTTGATGATGCCGTGGAGGGGTTTCTAGTGGGGCTTGAGCAGGTGACAGCTCAGTGGTGTTCGTTATTTTCTTTGTTGGACCTGTCCTTGTAGAAGGTACTCTGGTATTTCTGGTTCTGTCAATCTGTTTTTCACTTCAGCAGGTGGTACTTTAGTTTAAGAATCATGATAGAGATCTGTAGGTGCATTGTATTGTCTAGAGGATTGGAGCAAATGCGGTTGATCTTAGAGCTTGGCTGTAGTACCAATAGACTGTGTTGATGTCCTGTGGAAGCTGGGCATGTAGGTAAGTAATAGGCAGTCAGTAGGTTCCCGGTATAGGGGGTATTTTTGTGACCATCCGCTTATAGCACATAGTGTCCAGGAATGGACACTCGTGGGATTGATCTAGAGTAGGTGCATGGTGGGATGAAATTATTGAATCATGGTGGAATCCTTCAAGGGCTTCTTTTCCATGGTCAGATGAAGAAATATCATCAATGAGCGCAAGTAGAGTAGGGCATTAGGGGATGAGAGTAACGGTGAAAGTTTCATCCTAAGTCGGCCATAAAATGGCCATGATGTTGGCACAACTGTGGGGCCATGCGAGTACCCCATAGCAGTGCCACTGACTTGAAGGTATATATTGTCTCCAAATGTGAAATATTTGTGGGTGAGGACAAAATCACAAAAGTTCAGCCACCAGGTTAGCCGTTATATTGGTCGGGGATACTATTCCTGATGGCTTTGTAACTGTCAAAGTTAGACTCAGGACTCACTGTTTGTCAGACTACTCTGTTTTATTAGCACAGTGCTCTGCTAATACACCCAGATAATGTGAGCACCATACAAGACACAAAGCTATCTTATTTATACAGATAAAAGGGGGGGGGAACACTTAGCAAGATAACAAAGGAAGCAGAATCTGATAAGTTTACCTGAGCTAGCCATGCATATCTTATTTCCTTACTAACTATTATCGATCTTCTGTTAATATTTCGCCATTAGCACCCTTGTTTATGCCTAATGTTTCTTTTCCTGACACCTGCATTTCAACATTTCTTATTTCTGCTTAAAGGTACATACAAGATTTCTTTAATCCTTTTTTTGTTTTGTCACTCACTCTGCTGTTGCTTCAGAGGTCACTGTTAATTCGTATTCTTTCATTAATGTGGGGCCATGTGGGTACCCATAGCAGTGCCGCTGACTTGAAGATATATATTGTCCACAAATGGGAAATAGCTGTGGGTGAGGACAAACTCACAAAGTTCAGCCACCAGATTAGCTGTGACGTTATCGGGGATACTGTTCCTGATGGCTGGTAGTCCATCTTTGTGTGGAATATTGGTGTAGAGGGCTTCTACATCCATAGTGGCCAGGATGGTGTTTTCTGGAAGGTCACCGATGGATTGTAGTTTCCTCAGGAAGTCAGTGGTGTCTTGAAGATAGCTGGGAGTGCTGGTAGCATAGGGCCTGAGGAGAGAGTCCACATAGCCAGACAATCCTGATGTTAGAGTGCCAATGCCTGAGATGATGGGGCGTCCAGGATTTCCAGGTTTATGGATCTTGGGTAGCAAATACAATACCTCTGGTCGAGGTTCTAGGCATGTGTCTGTACAGATTTGTTCCTGTGCTTTGTCAGGGAGTTTTTTTTAGCAGATGGTGTAATTTCTTTATATAATCCTCAGAGGGATCAGAAGATAACGGCCTGTAGAATGTGGTACCTCCAAGATCTCTTTCTTGGGTGGCAACAGCTAATTTAAACCCAATCATTATATATGTGTAGTTCAGATTATTTTTTCCAATGTGCATAACTTTGCACTTATCAATGTTGAATTTCATCTGCCATTTGTTGCCCTGTCATCCAGTTTTGAACCATTTATTCCTACCCTTTGTTTCCTATGTTTTAATGAATTACTGATCCATCAGAGAAACATCTCTGTTATCCTGTGACTACTTAAGTTCAATAAGAGCCTTTGGTGAGGGACCTTATGAAAGAATTTCTGAAAATCCAAGTACATTATAGTCACTGAATCACCCTTGTCTGTGAGCTTGTTGACATCGTCAAAGAATTCTGCTACACTGGTGCGGCATGAGGATTCTAATAAAAAAGGAAAAGAACTACATTTTTAAAGGTTGTTAAGGCTAGTTTTAAAATTTGGTTCCACTGTAAACTCATTATACCAATGTGCTTATTGGTATATTTGGCATAAAAGTTACTGAACGTGGTCCATTAAGTATTTATTATTTTACTTATCTACAAAGGGCTGACAGTATCACTCAGAAAAGATAGCTCTTAATACAAAGAGATTTGTATATATAAATCAGAAGGATACTTAAAATGTGACATCCCAAAAGTTGAAAATTCAGTCAAGCAAAGGATATAAACATTGTCCAAGCCCTGCAGAAAAAACCTGGATGTTTCTGCATATTTAAAAAACATGTATTCACTTATGCATGGATTACCAAAGTTTTAAAAAATCCACAGAATTTTGATACGATTGACCCTTCCCATGAAACTCCTCTGAAAATTGACACCTTCTTCACCAAACTTTGATCCACCCCTTCACCAGATACCCTTGAAAACTGAGGAGCCTTAAAGCATTCCCTGAGAGTGAACAAACCAAGTGTCTGATAAACCAAGGTAAAGACAATGCAAATACCCTTCCAGCAAACTCCTCTCATTTAAAATAGCAACATGACACATAGTCACTCCCTTATTTTTAGAGTCTTCTAAAACATGTTATGGGACCATCCAGGGATTACAATACTAAAAAGTAATTGCTAATCAGAAGTTTGGAGTCTGCTTTTACCTCTTCCTTTAAGTTTACTTTTACCTTCCTGAAGAAAATTAACCTTTTCAGTCTTCAAAGAATATTCAGGAACTTAAAGCTTTTGTGGGTGCCATGTCAACCAGATGGAAGCTGTGCCCATATGTTCCAATTCTGGAAGCCTGATTAAAGAGGTACAAAGAGAGGGATAGTCCTCCTCCATTGTATGGACTCAGTGAAGGGGAAGGACAGTGATCTCACTGCCTATGCAGAGGAACATGATAGAGGTAAGTAGGTGGGAAGATACAGCGAGTCCTCCTATGTTCTCTTTTGCCTGCTTTGTTTTCTGTTCTCTTCTGCTCATTTCTTACATTTATGTTTATTTGTATTTTGTGTATTTTTAAGTGCAAACAAATAGTAAGTCTGCCACATGTGGTGCGAAATGCCCCAGGCCCACATTTCCCAAAAGATGCACAGGATATTCTGTGGCTCCCCATCCATGAGAATCGCTACCTCTCCTTTACATAAGCAATCTCTCTCTGTCAAGGTTGACTTGCTTCTAAGATTCACGCTGAAAGCTGCCAGACTCTCTTCCTACAGGGTACACAATCCATATGTCCCTTCAATGGTAATGTTGCTTGGCAAGGATGGAACATACTGATTATCAAGAAACTCACCAGACAGAGAAATCAAACATGTATCATGTAGTCTTGGGATGTTAGATGGGGTGGGATCTGAGTTACTACAGAGAATTCTTTCCTGGGTGCTGGCTGGTGAGTCTTGCCCACACGCTCAGGGTTTAGCTGATCGCCATATTTGGGATCAAGAAGGAATTTTCCTCTGGGGCAGATTGGCAGAGGCTCTGGAGGTTTTTCGCCTTCCTCTGCAGCATGGGGCATGGATCACTTGCTGGAGGATTCTCTGCAGCTCGAGGTCTTCAAACCACAATCTGAGGACTTCAATAACTCAGACATAGGTTAGGGGTTTGTTACAGGAGTGGGTGGATGAGATTGTGTGGCCTGAATTGTGCAGGAGGTCAGACTAGATGATCATAAAATGGTCCCTTCTGACCTTAAAGTCTATGAGTCTAGTCTTGATCTCTTGTGTATCTTATGCCAACCCCCATACAACCACTGCTAATCCTCAATTATTGTTTGCCTTTATTCTCAAACTCACCTTGGAGCACATTTACAACATCTCAAACATCAGTTTAACAGGTTTTATTAATGATTAGGTCCACACTTTCAAAGTGGCAGCCTTAGGTTGTCATGTGCAATTTTCACGCACATCTTTGCTCTTGCAACCTACTCTAGGTTCTTGCATTTCTAGCTACCTATGAATGTAAATCAGGTAGTCAGAAGTGAAATACACGTTTGCAGCTGCAGCTCATTTTTTCAGGGTAAAAAACAGTGCATTTTTTAAAAATTGCAGATTGGACCTCCGAGGCTACCATTACCAACTACTGCTAAAACTGCCAAGGTTTGCAAATGCATTTAATATACTACCTACAAAGGCTATTTTAACAGAACATTTGGGTTGCAATGTCAAAACTTCAAAGTGAGATGCGGCAGATGTGCTGTAGTCCATGCAACCTTAGTTTTTTTCCTCATGCTTCTGCGCTGTTCACTGACTGAGGCAGAGGTCCTTTGGATAAAAAATGTAATCATATAATTAAAGACTTTATCATAATGCATATTTGCAAGACGGCTGAATTAAGATTGCATGGGCAACTTTAATTCTGCCATTTCCTAAGTTTTGACAGCCTGACTTTGAAACCTTTGAATTCTTTTAATGTATTTTAATGTATTTTTCTGTATGTAAAGCAAAAGGTAAACTCAACATTTATGTGCAACTGTAGCAACCCCATGGTGCATCAGCAGCACAATTTGATCCTTGAACTTTCAGCATTGCAGGACAGAGCACTTCATCTCAAGTGGTAGCCATAACTATGTTAACTGGCACTAAGAGAAAGCTCTTTTTGAAGAGGTGAGGATGGAACACTGGATCCAGGTGCTGAGTCCAAGGAAAACCCCATCAAAGCGTTCTCTCCCATCCCCTTTCCAGGAGTTGGGTGAGCTATTGCCTCATTTGGCATGTGTAGGAAAGAGGAAGGGCTGCTGGGAGCATGTGATGAGCCTGGGGATGTGACTAGGAGGAAGGAAATGGACCAATAGAGCCAGATGCTGACCCTGGGAGCAGGAAGAGACCCATTCACCCTCAATGATCTGGCAGATCCCAACTTTACCTGTACACTGTCTCTTACTGCTTTGGGGGAAGCTGAAGCCCTATTCTAGTTTTCCTGTGTGTTTAGGTATTTAAGCTGACATTTTTTCCTGAGGAAGATCAGTGAGAAGGGAAGTGGTAATTTTTGACAATTTCTATTTCAGCAAAAACTGAACTGAATTCATGAGACAAAGAAAAGGCATGTCTCTAGCCTGAGGCCCTGTCTCCTGCAAAACATCAAACAACTGCTATAAATAATGGAGATATGAGAGCTACTCAAATAAAAGTTCACAAGAATCTTTTGTAATAGAAATTGTTAGGCAATCTAAAGATAGAGGTCACTACCAGACTCATTTAATTTAAAAAGATATTCTCCTCACCTATATAGGATACATTAATTCTTTAATTGCTGCTCACTTATGTAATAGATGCAATGGCGGTTCCAGACACCAGCGCTCCAAGCACGTGCCTGGGGTGGCAAGATTCGGAGGGCACCCTGCCAGTCCCTGTGAGGGCGGCAGTCAGGCTGCCTTAGGTGGCATGCCTGCGGGAGGTCCGCTGGTCCCGTGGATTCAGCAGCGGGTACGCCGAAGCCACGGGACTGGCAGACCTCCCACAGGTATGCTGCCGAAGGCAGCCTGCCTGCCGTGCTTGGGGCGTCAAAAAAGGTAGAGCCGCCCCTGAACAGATGTATTAGGTAAACTGGACTTTATGTGAGTTAGTGTGTTATACTGGCTAGAAATCCCTACAGTTACTGAAAGGTAATAGTTGTTTATAGCTATTCGTTCACTGTACAATGCTACGGTAGTGAGCACTGTTTTTTTTTTCATCTGGAAGTGTGCTTCCAAATGAAATAACATGATCTACTGGGGAGAAAAGTTTGAACTGCGAGGGCTTCTAAACTATTTAGATTTCTGTTTTGATCTTTCATTCCATGGAAGTATTTTTTGTACAGTAAAGGTAAGTGGTCTTGTAATAAGCCTGTGTCCCAAATCTGGACCTTAGCGTCCAAAATCTGGGTGCTTAGCATGAACCTCCCCCAAGCTTATTACCAGCTTGGATCTGATCTCGCTGCCACCAACCAGGGATCCGTGCCTGGTACACTTCTGGTCTCCCAAAATCTTCTCTGGGGGACCCCAAGACTCAGAAACACTGAGTCTCATCCCAAAGGGAAATCAACCTCCTCCCTTTGTCTCCTCTTTATCTCATCCCCAGCTGTCCCTCCCTGGATTATCCTGGGTGATACTGTACTTAAACTCCTTGAATGCAAAAGAGAGAGGGCAATTTACCTTCCCCCCTCCTTCCTCCCCTGAGGCTATGCAGTCAAACCTAGTCAAGCTAACACAAAGAGATTTTCCCCTCCCTTCGTTCTGTAGCCTTAACCAGAGAAAAACCTCAAACAGGGTTTAAAAAGAAAACTTTATATAAAAAGAAAGAAATTACATAGAATATCAACTCTGCATTAAGAGATCATACAGAGCTATTGCTTATAAGAAAATAGGAATAAACAGTCTGATTCAAAAGATAGCCAATTTAAACCAGTCCAGCAAAGTACACACATGTAAATACAAACTACAATATCAATCTATTGCTTTTCCTTTTGTACTTACAACTTGGTAACAGCAGGGTAGAAAGAAGCTTGCAGATAGAAAGAAAAGCTGTTCTCTCATAGCCGAAAGAAACAAAGAGACAAGGACAAAGCCAAAAACCTCCAGAGGTTCCCTCCCCTGCTTTGAACAATCCGGTTTCCTGATTGGTCCTCTGGTCAGGTGTTTGATTCCCTTTTCAGGTAGAAGAAACATTAACCCTTAGCTATCTATTTATGACAGGTCTGTTAAGGACATTCAGAAGAATGGTTTCTGATTCTGCAGTTCAGAACAGTTACCTGGATACGGGGCATCCAAATGAGTATCAAAGTGCAACATTTAGAGGTGCTGGTAATTCCACGGGTAGCCTTCAACAGAATAGTACAAGTTTAATTGAAAGCATAATTCTGCAGGCCAAATCTTTATAACTGATGAGTTCTTCCCAGCTCATGCATCTTTAATTTCAGTGCCCTGATAAATAATGCCTAGCTCTTATAAAGCACATTTCAACAGCAGATTTCAAAGTCATTAGCATCATTAGTCCCATTTTACATATAGGGAAACTGAGGCACAGAGAAAGGCAGCAAGTTGCCGAGGTCACCCACTAATAGAACCAGAGCTCCTGAGCCTCAGTCTGATGTTCTAGTCCCTGGGCCACACTGCAATTCTGGCAGCTATAAGCACATTTTTATTTATAAAATTGAAAACATTTTCTACAGACTCAATGAGACAAACACAGAACTGAAAATTCTTTTTTTTTTACCATTTCATTTTTTTAAATAGTCCCTTTTCACTGTATAACAACATGTTGTAGGTAAAATTCTAATGAGGAAACAGGAGAACCAAATTGTATATATGAAAAAAATTGGGGACATGAAACTCTAGGTTCATTTCATTAAACCAACTTTCAAATCGCCTTCTCTCCATGATGTCTAAATCCAATCTATAGTAATCAATTCCAGGGTGAGTACCTCATCTTTTACATCATTAAAAGGCACTGTAGCAGCATGTTTCTTGTCTTTTGAAGAAATAGAGTTATTATATTAATCAGTATGCATCTAAAAGGGCAAAAGATTTTTCATGTTACCCTAGATAGGTCTTTTGTGCCATAAATTAGATGAAGATTGAAAATAATCTGCATTGTATCTATTGTAGGCTACAATGTCAAACTACAACGATCTATATGATTTTCCTGTTTTCTATTTATTTAGACATATGTTGTGCTTATCCTATGCATGTATTTAGAAGCCCAGTGTTTAACAAGAGATATGAAACAGTCTGAAAATAAAGCCTACAGAATATTTTGCCACCATCAGCATAGTTTTAATGGCTTCACCATAACCGCCCTCCACCACTGAATGAGCTAGATGCTGTCTAGAATTCACGAATCCCATCAGGATGTGAGCCTCAGAAATGAATGACAGTGTTACGAACCAGGGGATGCTCATAGTCAGGTCTATTTGTATATATAAAACCATTGCCTCCTATTGTTTCCATCATGTTAATATACACTATATTTCAGTCTTATTGAGGCTCATTCTCAGACAGTTCATGCATATCTATACCCCAATCTCCCTGGGAGACTGAGTAAGTCACTGGATTGCACCAGTAGGATCTAAACAGACAGAAATAAATATGGAGCTGTGTCTATCAGTATGCTGAACACCCTGAAAATTGTACTTTCTGCTTTTAGCCCATACATAGATTGGGCACGAAGTGTGACTAGAGGCTGAAGAATCCACTTGGGAGCACCCTTGGAGCAGTAGAGCAACTTCCCAATGCCACCATTCCAGAAAAAAAAGAATGGAGCCACTTGCAAGCAACTCCTGCTAGGATCTGCAGTTACATCAACACTACTAGCATGGAGGTAGCAATATTGCAGGCAGCTATAGATCCAGAAATATTGGCATTGATATATGATCTTCATCCATAGCCAGCAGGAGATTGTTAACTAACCCAATAGGTATTATTTCCATAATATAGCCAGATGTGATATGATCATCTTACATCCTACTGAAGTCAGGTTGCAGCCATGCTGTAGTTTCCCCTTCTAGCAGGATACTTGACTTGGGGTTTAGACCTCCAGTGGAACCAATACAAAATCTTTCCTTCAAGGGCAAATAAGAGCCCAGACCAAAGTCCATCTGAAATAAAATCCACAGTCTTTCCATCCATCCTCCTTGTTGGGTCACAGAGCTGCGAAGACCAGTCCATCATATCTAAGATGTCATGATGACATTTTTCCTTCTCTGGGCCCCAGTTTCATTTCCAATTCCTTTGTTGCAAAGGTTTTTCTACCACCACTAGCTGGCAACTCACACCACTAAACAAGGGTCTGGCCTAGAGACTCTGACTCTTCATCACCCTTATCTACTTCATTAAAACAAAACAGCTTCACTTTTCCCTGGGCCAATTCCTATGTTCTCTATCTCCTCCCAGACCACCTGACTAGCTCTGTCCCAGGCCATTTTCTGACAGCCCATCTCTGGCTCCCTTGCCAGGCCTCCCCTGGCCTTTTTCTAGCTTCTGACTGCAGCCCCTTTGTTGATTCCTCTTCCATAAACCACCACAGAAAGACTCCCCTGTGTGCAGGGGAGGTGAGTTATATGGCCCTGTGGTGCCTGTGCTCCAGGAATATTCAGGGCCCAGGGGCCTGGCTCCACCAATATTCGGGGCTGGGTCTCTCTCCTAGTTCACCTGCCATCTCCCAACATCAACTGCTGCCACAGCGTCCTAGTGGCCCCTATCCACTAGGGCCAGAGCAGGCTGACCTAAGCTGACCCTGACCCTACCCTTCTGCCTCAGACAGATGGACCCTTCCATTTTCTGGCAGGACCCTCCATCAGCACAATCCCCCCCACACCTGAATTCACCACTCCTGCCCCATGCTGGGCAAGGGGAAGCCCCATCCCCCACCCCCAGTGAGGCTACAGTGATGGGCAGCAGAAGAGAAGGAGGTGCATAGAGGAGGAGGCAGCCCCCCCAAAACCACAGGGGAGGCGAGGGGGATTTTTGGACCTGAAAGAGGCCTTGGGAGCATGTGCAGTGCCAGTGTTGTGAGGTTAGTGTGCTGCCAGGGAGGAGTGGGGGGCTCCTCTCCTGGACCTCGGTGCTACCAGTGGGGCAAGGGCTGGTGGGGAGTCTTCCTCTTTGGCCTGGCAGAGGAGAGTCCACCTCTCTGGCCCCAGGGCAGCCTGCCTGCACTGCAAAACCCTCATCCCTGGCACTGCCTCACCGCAGACCCTGCAGCCCCCCGGACACCAACCCTCTGCCCCAGCCCTGAGCCCCCTCCTGTACCGTGAACTACTCATCCTCTGCCCCACCCTGCAGCCCTTGCCCCACCACCCCAACCCTCTACCCCAGCCCCTCCCACACCCCAAACCTCTCATCACCAGCCCCACCCCAGAGCCCTCACATTTTTACATTTTTTTTAAAAAAATATTGGCTGAAAAGGCAGGTGTGAGGGGGGAGGACTTGAACCTGTTCTGGGCACCACCAAAAATTGTACAAACCTGCCACTTCTGCCTGTGTGTACCCCCAAGCAACTCTTTTTCCAGCAACCTTACTTATTGGCTGTAGTCATGTGACCCTCTGGAGGACTATAAATCCAAAAATGGCTGTTCTTAAAGGGCCAAAACTTGGAACAGCAATGAGCTAAACTCAGTCCTATCCTCAAAGGGATACCCAATCTGAAACCAAAGTGAGTGGGGGGAAAGACATTTAAAAACAGTTATTTTGCCACAATCTTCTTCATAATTTTTGGACATTTGAAAGAATGAGAGATGGAGGTATATAGTCATAATGGGAAGTATTTGCTTTGGGAAATTTTTTTAAATTAAATCACGAAAGATTCAAGTACATGAAAATTCACACAAGACACACATTTTCAAGTGCTTGTTCATTCTAAGTGCATCAGTTCTTAGGGATCCAAACTGAAACACTTAAAGTCTAATTTTCAAAGGTGCTGAGCAGCGAGAGGTCCCATTTAAGTTTCAAAATTAAATGGATACTTTTGAAAACATAGGTCAATGGCTCAAGGTCACACCACAGATCAGCAAATCGGTGTCAGAACCTGTCACCTAATTTGTCTGTCTCAGGTTTCTCATCTGCAAAGTGGGTGAATAATTCAAAAATAATTCTTAACTCTTTGTACCTCAACATGGAATGGGTTAGCAGAAGGTTCCTAGCCTTCAAAAGTGCCCAGTGATTTGATGTACTACTTGGCATCATCTGCCAGAAGCCACCTGCCCGCCCTCTAGGGATGGAGTTCAGCCGAGGCATAACTGTCCACACACTTGCAGGGGACAAATTGCAACCCCTTGTGTCCACAGTGGTGAATCAAGCCCCCTGCATGTATCCATTCCACAAGATCCATTCTCCTCATATAAGGTCAGTGGCTTCAGAAAATGGTCTTAGGCTGCCTAGTCAGGCTTATTGTAGAATTTGGGGATACCTGGTGGGCACTTCTCCATCTACCAACTTTAGGTGATACCTATTCTACAAGAGCAAGAAATGACTAAATAAGGAAAGTAAGAACAAGAAAACAATGAGCGGCAGCTGCTAGGGTAGGTCAGCCATACTACCTAACCCTGCCTTAATGCAGCAGCTAGAACTGGGTGAAATTTGTGGACAAAAACTTTCTTTTTTGCAAATAGTGCAGATTCAGCAACACTGAAACATTTCATGAATGTGTCACTTTTGCTGAATTTTTTTGGTTAGAAAAATATCTGAAAAAAAGAAATATTGTGAAAAAATCAAAACATTTTGTTTTGACAATTTTCAAAATGAAAGGCTTCAAATTTTCATTCAAAAAGAATTTCCAATTTGAAATTTCCTTTAATTTTATTTTTAAAAAATCAAAAAAGTGCTCAACCTCAAAATGAAACATTCCATTGTGGGTTGAACAAAATGTTTTATTTCTCCCACAATGATTTTTTCTACTGTTCAATTTGTTGAAAAACATTAAAAAATCTATAATTGTCTCAGCTCTAATAGTAGCTGATACAATATGAGAGCTTCTCTCTTCCTGTTGCTGTCAGGACAGGCTGATTCCTGACATACAAAATCATGGTGAAATTGGGGGAGTAATGGTATCACATTCTGGGGTGCAATCCAGATCACTGAGGGGTTGTGTCACCACCTACATCGTAACCTTGGGTGCCTCAAAATGCTTTGCTGTTGTAGCTCCCATCTCTGGGCTGTTTGTGATCCCAGAGAGCATGCAGGTCACACACTGTCTATGTATAGCAGAAACCCTCATCCATCAACTTCCAGCAGTCTTGGTTACTGCTTTCAGGGTGATCTCAAGATACTGTGAGTCCCAGATTTTCCCCCAAATCTATTCTGCATTGTCCAGCCCTCTCCTGGGTAGTTCAGATATTATAGGTCCATTGTCAATTTAAACACAAGCCTGGATTAGTTTAGATTAAGAAATAAAGCAAGTGTATTTAACTACAAAGAGATTTTAAGTGAGTACAAGAGAAATAAAGATAGAACTCCTTCTGGTAGCTAACACTTAATAGGGTAACCTTGGTTCAGGATGAAACCTTTACCTCATGTTCCCAGGAATGCTGCTGTCCCAATTCTCAAGTCAGGACACCTCCTCTTTGCCCCCATAGTCAAAGGACTGGTTCATTTGTCATCTTCAATGAAAGAAAGAAAGAAAGAAAGAAAGAAAATGAATTTCAGGTATTCTTGCCCATCACTTTTATAGTGCAATCACTCTTTGAAGTGGATTCTGTGATGGGTTGGACCATAGATTTTGTCTATAGATATGTCTATAATTTTCACAGACATAAATGGGAGTGAAATTAACTCCAATATGCAGGACACACACAAGGGTCTCTGCATGGCTGAAACCCTGCAATAGCCTCACAAGGGGGTGGGGAAAAGATGTGCAGAGCTGCCATGCAGGAGGTCTCTGCATATCATATGCGGGACAGCCTGAGGGAGTGGCTACTGCAAAGAAACTTACATTAAGTTTAAGTAAAACTGCGATGAAGCTACCCTACCCATGGGCAGAGTGGGTAGCTTGCTATTGCATATGAACAAGTGCCTTTTTTCGTGTTTGTGGAAATCTAAATAACAAAAAAAATTCCATCCCCCAAGCCCTGAGGAAGTCTTCATACAAAGCCCAGTCACACAGGGAGAAGAGAATTTTAAAAATGTTTTTTTTGTAAAAGGGGATTATCCTTATGCCAAGTTGAATCCAGAATGAGCCCTTCTATGCCACATTTAAATTACTAATGAAACTTTACATATGTATAATGGAGATGTTGGCTACAGGCTTCGTTATAATGAAGTTAGTAACCATTCCTGTAAAACACGCAGCAAAATAGCTGTTTTGCAGTTATTCAGATTCTTGGGTTTCTAATATATACTTCCTGAGAGTGGAGGAGAGAAAGGTATTGGCACTAAGTGTAGCTGCACTGACATTTGAAATATAGTGAAAATACATTTATTAGAGGTTTCTTATGACAGTTAAATAAAAGAGTCTCTTGAATGTTTGCCCTTTTTTGGTGGAAATGTAAAGCAAAAGCAGCATTCTTCAAGGAAAGATCAGCTTCTATGAAATGCCAGAGTTTTCTAAAAAGACCATAATTTTTTAATGAGCTGAAGAATGAAAAATAGGATGTCCCGCCGTCTTGATTTTGTTTAGAGACTTTACGGTGCTTTTTAATGCCATGCTAATGCCTGGTGGTATTTTGGCAGCAACTCCAGCTCCTTACTTTCCTTTTGGGTCACATTGCAAGATATGAGCAATTCAAACATGTTCTCCCTTCAATTTTAAAGGCCAATAATAGTAAATATGTTGACCAGATTCCTCATTTCAACCTACTTCAGAAAAACTATTTACTTTTAAGAACATTGGAATGCATTCAATTCAACAAGTATATAGTAGCTGTTTGCTAAGTTGTAATTAGATTCAGAGGGAGATCAGGATTCAGCAGCAGGCACTTGGTATTAAAGTATTTTTTCCTTCATTCTTTGTAGTATTTGATTGGTTTGTGGGAAGTCACATGGTATCGCTTCTGATCCTTAGTTGAACGGTAATAAATAGCAAATGATGAATAATGAACACGAACTTGCTTAGCTACAGATGTCATTATTTGCATTAAAAGAAAACTATTTTTACTGGATGAAATTCACTACAAAGTGGAGGGGCAACCCAAGGTCTTTATAGAACTTCAGCAGTCAAAATAGGACTTAATAGTGCATTGCCCTTGTGCTGGTCTTTTGCACAAGGATTAATTCATCCAGAGACAACAACTATTCTCCAAATATTCATGGAAACAAACAAACAAAAATTGTTCATATAAATATTTATGAATAGTGAGTAACAAAGGGACATGAAGGTAACTGAGTGAAAGAGTTTGGAATATTCACAAATATTGATGAGCACATTGTTGGGAGAATTCATCCAGCTCTATTTGACAATTTTCAAGGCACTTTTTAAAATATGATATGAAACTTAATATATAGGCCCAAATCTAAATCTTGCCTCTAAAATTGCACCTTCAGTTCTTTGTATCTAAGTTTATAAGTGTATGTATTTTTAGATATCTGTGATTTTGCATGAATAAAAACTGAGTTTTACATGCAAGGTGCCCTTGTGTGCCCAAATGCAGCTATGTACTGTACACAATTCGTATCTGAAAAGGCAATCTATGCTCAGAGCTTTGAGTCTGATTAAACAGTGCTACTTTAAGAGCACTACATATTTGTATAAATTAGTAGTCTTATTTAAGAGTATGTTGTAATTCAGATATGTATTAGATGTGTAATTTTTTTCAAATCAGCTAAAACGCCTTTGTAATTTATATTTTGGTCCACATTAAGGAGGAACTCCATATGTCAAAGACTCAGAGAAGTAGCTATGAGTTTATTGATTATGTATGAATATTCACAGAGCAGTGACTTTTGATCAGATTTCAAAGGTATTTAGGTGCCTAAAGATTCAGATGGTCACCTAGTGGGATTTTCAAGAGCACCTACATGTCTATCTACATCTCTAGGTGCCTAAAAACCTTTAAAGATGTGGTCCCATGCTCTCACGGTCCTGTCACAGTGTGTCATTGACTTAGTATAAAGTGAGGATGAAATCTCTAGTCTCAGTCACTTCTTTGCATGTTCCAAAGACCTACACATGAATGTGTTCAGGAAATCTCTACATTACAATTACTCACTAATAGAAACTACAATTCTCTCAAGGCCCATTTGTGCCACCTGCACTAGCATTGAATGGGACATGATTAAGGGTGGCAAAATCAGGACTTCAGTAGGTAAAGTTATATAAATTAGTAGTAGTATCAAGCTTACATGAACATTTATGTTACCAATACACTGGACATTTGCACTGCATGTTACGTAAACTTGTTTAAAACATTGATTTGCTGTAAAGATTTACATTCAATTTACTGACGAATACATTAGACCCAAATATGCATAAATCATTAGTATACGTACACAATGTAAATATCCCAGGCCAGATCCTCAGTTGGTGTAATTTAACATAACAGTTGACTTCAACTGAGGCATGCTTACTGACACCAGCTGAGGATCTGGCACCTTGTTTCCTGAAGAGCTAATTCACAGTATATCAAATTATCTCATCTTCAAGGCTGGGTTAAATGTCTCTTTATATGCATTTATTTGTCCTCTTGCACTAGGAATATATTGTGCCAAATATCCAGCAGAGGTTCTGCAGAATGCACGGATAGTTCATCATACTACTGAGATTTGGTTTCCAGCAGGAAAAAGAGCTTCTGAAAATTATTTTATCTTCCACAGATTCTTGAGGTGTTTTGTTTGTTTTTACAATTTCTTCCAAGCCTCTTGCCTTTTACAACCACATCCCTGAGCTACAATAACTCAGAGAAGCTCATGTTTGACCTTCAGCCAAAATCCTTTACAAGCTCATGTTTTACCAAAATGCTAAGCAAAAATCTGTCACTGTCACATTCACTTTGAACCATTCTGGCACTTTCAATGTTTTATTAAGAATGATATGTTGAAAATATCTTATTAATCTATCAAAAGTGCAAAGAAAGCTTTACTTTCATAGTTTGGTCTCAGCTTATTACTTATTGTAAATCTTTTTATTATTATTATTTTAAGCATCATTTAATGTATTAGTACACTGATTGCTGTCTGTTAAAAGCCATGGAACTAAATGTAGTATTTCTGTTGACATCAGGTTATTGTACAGACCATTTTAACGACCCATATTTTAACCAGATTAAAGATAAAGATTAAACATTTTATAAGATGGACACTTGATAGCCAATGAAAATTAATGTTCAAATTCAGATAAATTATATGCCAACTTGTAAAACATTGGTATTATTTTTGTCATGCAACTCTTCAAAGTTATGATGTTGGCGTTATGTGTCGCAAACACAAACAAAGTTTGACTCACAAATGGACAGACAAAATAGGGGAGAAATAGACTGTACACTTTAAAGGACTAGGTAGTGAAAAATGAATAAGGAATGCTATATTTTATGCACTGTGGTAATCAATAGTGAAAGCAGTTTGCAAACAGTAGAGGGACCTTATAGAAAAACCAAATATTCCAAAATAAAAGGTCTCAGAGCTAGTTTCCCAATATTACATATAATTAAGTTGTATTGGAAGATGGAACATTTTCCAATATACTCAACAATAGAAAACATAAATGTTGTATATTAGAGGTAGTCAGAAAATGGGAGCGGTAGAGATGAATTGCAAATATTTTTGAAAATTTTCATTTTTGTCACACTTTTTCAAACAGTATAGTTATTATACTACCCTATCCAAAGTAAATCCAGGATCACAGACAGTAGGCTCAACCCTTTTATTAGTAGAACTTCAGCAATCTGTTTCAGACTCTGTACTTTTGATACTTTGCTCCTTTCTCATGCATTTTACCCTAGGATCGCAAAACACTGAGAAAATAATAAACAAATACACAGATGAATATTAGTTAATCCTAACAACATTCCTGTGATATAGGAAAATTTGTCTTAATGCCATTTTTCAGGTTTGAGTTTAAGTTAAGAGACTTGCTAAAGGTCAGACAGCAAATTAGTAGCAAAGATGGGAATATAGGCCAGCAGTCCTGATTTACAGTTGCCCGTTCTATCAGCTAGACTTAGTACCTTCCACTCATCAACAATTATATGCTATTGTCACTGATAGGAGAAAATGGAGCAGAGGTTCCATTTCGTTTCAATCATGTGATTCACAGATTCCTAGAAGGGACAAACCGAGGGACATGTGTCCACTTTTTTATTTTCATAATAGGAGAGCAATGAAACAGTACTTGGCCACAGAAATTTTGATAACTGGCAGAACCCACTGGATGAGATTAAAGTGACCCCCTGACTCTAAAGCCTCTCCAGCACTCCTATGTTTTTGAGTGACCTCTTTAAATAATCTGTGCCATAAAAATGACATGAAATAACAAAGTTAGATATAGCTCATCATGCGGTGCCAAGTAAAAAGCATAGTCCCTCACTCTTGGTTAGAGTGCACCATATTTCAACAAATCCAAGGTCAGATATAGCCTTTAAAATAAATTTAGGAGCAGATAGGAGTTTTTGATCTATAGCTTAATCTACCTAAACTGCTTTCTACAACACAAATAAGATCGCCTCAATTATTATATTTTCAATGATTAATTCTCGTACTGCAGCAAATACCTTTTTTAAAATAGGAATTCATCTTTCTTCTCACCAGGCACATAAATGTTAATAGAAATTGCAGAACCTGGTACACTTCCAGGAATTGCTACCACTCTGCTTGATTTCTCCTTAATTGAAGTCTTTAAAACCAAGTGAGTCCTTTTTATGAGCCAGCGTAGCTACCTCTGTACTATTTGATCTGCCTGAAAAAACAAAGATTTGACCTATCCAGGATCTAACTAGCTTTTCATGTTCTAATTCTGTCTGAAGTGTTTCCTGTAGCTGAGTTATGTCTGCACTGTCCCTCTCAAGTTCAGCTCAGGCTTCTTCTTCCATTTTAAAGAGAAAAAGTGTCCTTTTACATGTAGAGGTAGGTGGTGGCTTTAAGCTACCGTCTTTGGGGTAGATGGTGAGTGGTAACAGTGAGGAAGTGGGGATCCTACACAGCAGCACCCAGAGTGGTGGTATCTGCTGTACCTTTTACAGGGTGAAATCTGCATCATTCATATCCTCTCTCTCTCTCACACACACACACACACACACAACAGTCAGCTTGTGCAGCACAGTACTAGAACCTAGGCTCTGCTTGTATCTTCCATTTCCCACTCCATTTGGGATCCAGCACTATCAGCTGTAGTCAAATTGGCCAAAAGTCCTTCCACTGATTTCAATGGAGTGGCCATGGTGGGGGCAAGGACTGAGATAATGGCTGGCAGGGCCTGATTAATGCAGGAGTTTTAGGGGCTGCAGCCCAGGGCTAAGGGAGGCCTGGTGCAGCGGGGCTCAGGCAGGCTGCCTGCGTGCCATGGCCCCATGCCACTCCTGGAGGCGGCTGGCTACCTGAACATCTTTGTGGCCCCTTGCAGGGGAGGGAGATGGCTCCACACACTGCCCCCACCCCCAGCACTGCCCCCGCAGCTCCAATTGACCAATAATGGGAGCTGCGAGATTGGTGCTTGTGGGCATGGGCAGCACATGGAGATATACTGTCCCCATCCCTCCAGGGGCGCGCAGAGACGTGCCAGCAGCCTGCTGCGCCACCAGCCGGAAGCCACCTGTGGTAAGCGCCTCCTGGCCAGACCCTGCACTTTACACCCCATTCTTCACTCTAAACCCCAGCCCCAGGTCAGAATCCCCTCCTGCACCCAAACTCCCTCCCAGAGCCTGTACCCCTCACCCTCTTCTGCACCCAATACTCTGCCCCAGCCTGGAGCCCCCTTCTGCACTCAAACTCCCTCCCAGAAAGAAACTAATATAACAGCTGTTCTAAGGTAAGAAGTAGGCTAGTTTGAATTAATTTAACTATATTCTACATGCTTTAAGACTGAAATGTAACCACAGAATGGCTTTATGTTAATTAAAAGGCAAGTTTAGTATAGTGTTAATAGCCTCGATGCCATAACTGTGATCATTTTGTTTTAAATTAGGAAAAAAACTTGTATACAGGAAACCCATGAAATCTAATAGCTCCAGGCCCACAGGAGAGTTAATTCAGCCCGGATGGCTGGCCCCATTTAAATCCACAAGGAGGTGTAAGTTCCTGGGAACTTCTCTGCCATTCCACCCACTTTGTGCAGCCGCACAGGGCTAAACACATCGCAGCTTTGAGTGGGAACATACTTGCCATTTGTGAGAAAGGTAAATAAAAAGGCAGACCACAGATGAGAAGGAGGCAGAGGATCAAGTATTTCTATATATAGCATATAATTTATATCAACACGTTGCAAAAGTACCTCTAACCATGAAAAACATAATTCTGGTACTATGCATACAAAATGTAGGCAATGGACTATTTAATAAGAACTGATAAAACATGCAAATTTCTATCTTTTTCTTAGCCACAAAACTTACAAATTCTGCACATATCATCTGCAAAATAATGAGGATTCATAAACAAAAATAGATCCAAACATGAGCTGTAATTAACAATTGGGAAACAATCAAACAAAAATAGCCCCAAAACAATCCTAGTTATCCTCTCCTCTGGACATGACACTGTGTCATTCCGCATACAGGCCAGCTGTTCTATTTAAGATGTTGGTGGGGGGACACATTGTCAAAAGTTCAACACTCACATCTAGCACTAAAATTTCAAGACAGCTCAGCTCCCATTTCTGCTCATAAATAAGGAGTGGATTTTTGAAAGTGCTCAGTACCCATCAGCTGCCAATTAGATATTTGCTGCAAGTAATCTGGCTATTCTATTTGGTACATACATGAGAGTTGCAGTCTTTTTAAAATCTCACTCCATTTGTCCATCTTGCTTATTTTGTAAACTTTCTAGGGGAGGACTGTAGTTTGCAACTTTTACAGCATTAAACACCTACACAGTTCTCGGCTATTATTATTGACATACTTTGTACCACACCAGATTATGAGGAATAAGTGACCTGAGTCGAGGCAATGAGTGTGTGTGTCCCCAAAGCAGGGACAATATGTGCGACCATCCCTGGCCACCCATTTCTCCCTCTGCATATGTCCATTCTCTCCCATGCTCCTCTTTGCACAGCTGCTGCAGTGCCTTCACAGGGTTCAGAAAGGAAGAGAAATGATACCACAGAGACTGGAGATATGTGTGTTTGTGAAGGATCACTTTCATACACCGATCTTGGGGAGAACAATCCAAGTGAAAGGTTTTTCTACAAGAACACAGAGAACATAAAGACACCTTCCATTCATTGCAAAGAATTGTCTATGAGCTATTTAAGTACTGCACCCGAAAGGCGTAACTATATACATTCAGTGATATGCAGACTAAAAACGTGTGAGAGATTAAAGGGAATGAGAAAGCTTTTTTAAAGCATCACACAAAAGAATCTCATGAAGGATTTAATTTCTCAAATTTAAAAAAGGGCATCATTAATTATTCCCTTGAGGAAAAAATCCCTATTTTTGTTAGTGTCCAACTTCAGACCTGTGTTCTCAATAAAATCAGCTACATGTTCAGGAGAAAGAAAGAAAGAAACCCTTGTGGTTATTCCAAGAAAAGCACATGCTGGCTAGGTAAAATGGAGCATACTGTATCTTGCAGCTTTCCAGGGCTTTAACAACTTCCCAGTACTGTCCTCTTTTAACAATAAGCATTGGTCTGAGTTACTCAGGTAGCTCAAAATTTTGGCTCACATGCTATAATTTTCCTAGGTCAGAGTTCAAAGTTGCCCTGGTCTAAAGCCTATTGAAATCAATGAGAATCTTCACATTGACTTCATTGGGGTTTGGATCAGACCCTACAATATTAGGCTATGCTGCTGTTTTATGGTATGTCTACACTGCAGCTGGGAGCAAGCCTCCCCATGGGGGTAAACAAATTTGTGGTAGCAGAGTGTGAATTAAAAATAGTAGCGTGGACATTTTGGCTTGGGGGACAACTCAGGCTCTGTAGTCCACCCAACCTCCAAGGTCTGAGGTGGGGTGTCTAGCTCAGAGTTGCAATATTCACACTGCTATTATTAGTGCACTAGCTTGAGCCCTGCTAGCCTGAGTCGGTCTAGGGTGGGACGCTCACTTTTATCTGCAGTGTAGGCACATCCTCAAGAACTGCCATATGCACAGCTCTTGTACGAAATGTAACTGTTTAGAAACAGCTATAATTAAAGTGGTACAACCTCCTAGTTGTATGGTATAAAGATGTCTTATAGCTGTGTGGCTTATTTCCTTATATTTAGGGGAATAAGTTGTACTGACATAAAGACCTTTATTTCAGTATATGTGTATCCAAACTAAGAGGTTGTACCACCCAACTACCTGTATAAAATCACTCCTCCAAACAGAAGTTAAATTGGTACAAAACCTGTATGTACACAAGGCCTTAGCTTCCAGTCACCATCAAATGGTTTGTTCCAAAAATTAGGTCTATCCACCCCACTGAGCCATGTGTCTGTCTTCCTGCATTACCTTCCTCCTGCTCTTGGAGGTTCCCTTGCAGCTGGAGACTCAGAATGTATTAACACAAACTCTGCCATGGGTTGGTAATAGTGCTTAAGATGGTGGTGGACGGGTCTCAGGGGTGCAATGTTTTTATATTTTATTTTGGAACCCTCCTGGCCTTGATCCTGTAGTGCAAACTCATGCCATTGGGAGTTTAAGTGGGAGATGCAACCCCAAACTTCATTTTCTAAATAAACAAATCACTTCCTTTCCTCTTATGTTTCCATTCAGGAGTTTGAGCATCATTCAGCCCTAGAGGAAGCAAGTCCCCAAGTCAATACTCCACATCCATTGTACTATACATATAGCTGACATAAGTCAGCAGGAGTCAAAATAAACACTAGCATGTGATGTACCTGGAGGTGGCAATTCTGCACAGTCCCATGCACATGCGGTGGAACATTCAGATGTTTAGGTTACCTGTGGATTTTGGTTTGTTTGTATGTTTGTGTGCTTACATTCTAATGACTCCTCTTTTCATCCTTTGAGTGCCCTGACTCTCAGAGCTTCTTCTGAGGCATTGCAATCAAGAAGACCACTTGTGTTTGAGTTCAACCCTTGTATAAGTTTTTACAGAATTGGGTCCTAGGACTATAATGACCTTATTTTCCTTTTTATGACTGCTTTTTTAAATTTTATTTGGGGGGATGGGTTTGATTGCTTTTTATTTTAACAGTTGAAAAGGGATGACGCCAAACAGCACAAACGTCTAGCTCTGGAAGATACTGAAATAGTTAGCTTTAATTATATGAATTTCTTAGGTATAGACAAACGACAATGGATTATTTTTAGATTTGTTTAGTGTCTCCCTCGAAGACTTATAGTGCAAGATAACTAAAGGTACGTATACACTGCATGCTTCTTTCCAGCTGTATTAATGTACATATACACACAGACCCCACAGCACGGGTATAAATAGCAGTGTAGATGGCACTCTGGCAGCTCCTGCTGGGATACATATATCATGTAATATATTACAGGCCATCTGAGACCTAGTGTGGATGAAGTATGCTTGACTTGAGTTCCGCGTTGACAACCAGTGAGAATTTGAGGTTTTAAGCGGTCAAGAGCTGTTTGTGCAAAACAACTTTGTTATGTTTTTGAGAACGATGGAGAAATACCAGCTAAGGAAATAACAATGACCATGTACCTGTTGCAATGTATCTGCTGCAGTTGTAAACAAGAACTGGGGAAGAGGAACATAGTGGGTCATGGTGACCTGCCTGGGACTGTTTCTAAACATCGTGGTTTACGGCAATTTGACCAGAACTGTCCCTTTGAAATTGTGAGTGAAGGGCCCAGACATCTGATGACTTGACAAAGTGGATTTTAAAAAGATGTTTGACACACTCACAATTTGGCATCATTCGTGGGTCAAGAGCCCTGTTTGAATTAAGATATGGTAATGCTGACTCCCCGCATCTTGTGATTGGACTGAACCTCGACTGGCCATCGAGACTCCATTCTGACCTTCAGACTCTGGTGTCATATGCTTGGGGTATGAATTTGGAGTGCGTGAGGTTTATTAGCTTATTATATATCAACATTGTCAGGGCCGGCTTTAGGCCCCATGCCTACGTCTAAGAGGGCCCCATGCCTACGTCTAAGAGGGCCCTGTGCCTTAGATGCCTTTTTAATTTTTTTTTACTCACCCAGCACCCGCTGGGGAAGAGGGGGGCATGAGGGGAAAGGAACCAGGTCTTCGGTGGCATTTCAGCGGTGGAGGGAGGGGTCCACTCCAGGTCTTCAGAAACATTTCGGCAGTGGGGGGGTCCTTCAGTGCGGCAGAAGACCTGGAGCAGACCCCGCCCCACTGCCGAAGTGCCGCCAAAGCCCCAGACCACTGCCAGGTATTCGATTCGGGCCCCGCAGTTCATAAAGATGGCCCTGAACATGGTGTCCAGTATCGGCCTGCTCCCCTATCCCGTAAGGGGACTCTGGCTGTGGGTCTAAGACTCCCTGTTGCTGGAGTCACTCCTTAATCCAGGGAAAGGCTCCAGCAGTAAGGAGGCAGCAGGTAAAGGCTCCACCAGCTCCTTGATGCTGCAGCCTTTCCCCAGATCAAACAAAGATTCTGGCAGTGGGGAAAGGATCTGGCAGTGGGGAGCTCTTGAATCCTTTCCCCACTGCCCATCTTTCACTGACACATGCAGCTACACACCACAATGAGGACATAGCTTGGTTTGCACTGTGGTGTGTAGCTACAATCATGCTGCTGCCAGTGATGTGAAGCGTAGATGTAACCTGAATTACTGTTTTATGTTTCTACCACCTGCAAAGCCAAGTTTCTGTTTGAAAGCAAAATACACAATAATGTGGTAGCCATGAGTAATGTTGGTACTCCAAACCCATGGCAATACTATTTTCACACTAGACCATGCCACTTGTGTCAACAGACGGAGCATGCAGAATTCATTCTAAAAGTAACTGCTGCAGGTGTGCTGAAGTTCTGAATGGACAAAATATTCATGAAGTTGACTGCCTTCCAGTTGGATGTACGTGGTAGCTGAATTTAGAAAAGGAAATTGTATGAAAAGCTTTATTAAAGTAAATTGGAACAGAAATCAATTGAATGATGACATTGAATGAGAAATACAGTCAGACAAATTGACAAACCGATTAAAACATAAAATGCTATTGGAAAACATTGGCTGCTACAAAAAAGTTTGTGCTAATTCACATTGGATATGCGTTACTGGGGGAAGACATGTTTGTAATAAATCCATACCTTTCAGAACCAATTTATTTAAATAGGATGGCTTCAGAAATCTGTAGAGTTGTTTTTAGATTGAAGTTGATTTTCATTTTGTTTTAACTCTTCTTGCTTAACTACCTTTTTTTAAGATTCATTCACATTCATTGCCGACTTGTCAATCAGTGAGAGGAATTTCTGCATTGATTTCAGATGCAGTGATCCCTTTCATGAGCTAACAAGAGATTCTCCATCTGGCACACAAAGGAAGAAAAGAGAAGAAATACAAGGGAGATGTAAAGAGAAAAATAAGATGTACAGGAAGAAGTAAAAGGATGAGAAAAACAAACAAACAGAAGACAAAGAGCAGTTACTTCTCTACAGTAACTGACTCTTCGAGATGTATTGTTCAAATGAATTCTATCATTGGTATATATGGAGCCTATCCATGTGAAATTGGACACGTTTGGCCAGTAGTGTCCATTGTGGCCATTCCTGAGCTGCAGAAGTCATGGTGCACCCCCTCGTCAAACGTATAAAGGGCAGAGCAGACCCAACCATCCCCCTTTTCCTTTGCCAAAACAGAATCCAATCAGATCAGAACTCCACAGTAGCTGGGAACCAGGGCCAGCTGTGGAATCTCTATGAACAGCACATCTCAAAAAAATCACAATTAGTGTAGGATAACTAAAGGTTCTCTCTTCAAGTGGTTGGCCACGTGGATTCTGATCCTGGTGACTAAAAAGCAGTTGTCTGTTTGTTTGGAGGTGGGTACTTGGAGTTTAATTTAAAAAGGTCTGAAAGACTGTCCCACTGAAGCAGGCATCCAATCTAGAAGCCTTTAGCAAGGAACAGTGTCTTGTAGAGTTGTGGACCAAGCTGCCCTTTCTGACTTCAGAAATAGGGACATTTTTCAAGCAAGCAGCAGAGGCTGCCAGAGCTCTAGTAGAATGAACTATAATGTAACTAGGTAGATCTAATCTGGCTAACTTGTAACATGTTTTTATACAGCTGGAGACCTGCTTAGATATGTCTGTGAGAATATGTGTCAAGTCTTAACTCTATCAGCCAAGACCACAAATAGTCTGGGCATGTTTCTGAATGATTTTGTCCTATTATTGTGAAAAGACACTGCTCTTACCACAGCAAATGTGTGAAGTTTAGCTTCTCTGGATTTGAGTGAAGTTTGGGAAAGAAAACCTAACAGGTGAATGTATTGGCCTGAACCAACTTTAGGCTGAAACTTGGGGTGATACCTAAGAGTGACTTTGTTCTTATGCAACACTAAATAAGAAGGACATACCCAGAGAGCCTGTATCGCTCTCACCCTTGAGCTGATGTAATGGATAATAAAATAGAAGTCTTTATTGGCAGGTAATATAGGGAACAGACTGCTAATGGCTAAAGCGTGGAACCCATCTATCTTGTTACTACTATATTGAGGTTCCAAGAGGGAGAGGGCTCCCATACTGGAGGAGACACATGCAGGAACCTATTGAGGAATCTTGACACTGTAGGATGGGAAAGATACAGGGTGGTCCTAGAAAGCAGAGAGATGTGCAGCTATTACTGCAGATTGTTTCAGGGTTAGGAGAAGGCTGGTGCTGAGATGCCTAGATAAAACAACTTTTCCATTTATCTTTGTAAGTCAGCCCAGTTGAGGGTTTCCTGCTTTGGCGCAGAATGTTCTGAATCTCAGCCTGAAAGGTTTATCTTGGTAGATCCCTGGGAAGGGAGGTGGAAGGATGCCATATCTTATACTGACATGTGCCAACTTTTCATAAACTCAAGTTTGGATGATTGGGAAGAATGTCTCCCTACAGAAGAGACTAACACAATAGGAATAGAGATTCTTTGTTCAATTTACTACTCTGAATAAGACACAATTACTTAGTTCTTAGCTCCAACACCTGGCAATTTGCTGACCAGACCTATTTTAGCAAAACAAGATTATCTGTTTACTCCAACTTTCTCTTAGCTAATCACTATTTGCTAGGCCTCTGGTCTCTTGACCAAACTCTGGATTTTGGGTCTGGAAAAGAGCTGGCACAATCCATACACCAGGTTGTTATATAAAATGAACACGGATTTTAACCCTTCACTAGGAATTCAGGGGAGACAATTGGGAGATGCTCAAGTAATCTCCACATCTGGTTCTTATACTGAGTGGGGAAAAAATCAAGTAAAAGAGGATATAGCAATGGAGAGAGGAACAACAAAGGGTAGGAGAATAGACAACAAGAAGAAAGAGAGTGCCAGTACTACTGATTGTAACAGTCAGGTAGGTGCTACTGACAGTAAAATGAATGTATATAATTGGATGAGGAGTCTGGGTGAAGTCCAGCAGAAACAACTAAGATGTCTGTATACCAATGCAAGGAGCCTGGGTTAGAAAATGGAAGAAATAGAAATACTGGTGTAGGAAGATATCATAGGACTAATGGAATAGTAGCAATGACTGGAATACAGATATTGAAGGGTACATGCTGTTCTGAAAAGATAAATAAAGATAAAGGTGCTGGAATAGCACTGTATGTTAATGACGTAAAGTGTAAAGAAATTAGAAGTGATGGAATTACTAAAACAGAATCTGTTTGGGTCACAATCACTTTGGAGAAGAAAGGTAACAGAGGCTCCACTAAGATATTGCTTGGGAGTCTGCTACAGATCCCCAAGATCTGATTTAGATATTGATAGAGACCTCTTTAATATTTTTAATGAACTAAATAATACTGGGAATTGTGTGGTTATGGAAGACTTTAATTTTCCAGATATAGACTGAGGACAAGTGCTACTAATAATAGTAGGTCTTAGATATTCCTGGCTATGATAGCCAACAGATTTCTTCACCAAATAGTCATGAACCAACAAGAGATGATGCCATTTTAGATTTAGTGTTGGTAAGCAGTGAAAACCTCATAGAAGTACTAGCTATAGAGGACAATCTTGGTTCAAGTGATCATTCAGCTTAAACTAATTGGAAGGATAAACAAAAACAGGTCTGCAACTAAGGACCTTAATTTGAAAAGGGCAAACTTTAAAAAAATTGAGCAGTGAGTTAGGGAAGTGGTCTGAACTGAAGAATGAAGAGGCTTGGGATTATTTTAAGTCAAAGTTGCAGAAACTATCTGAAGACTGCATTCTAAGCAAGGGGAAAAACTATAGGAAAGGATTGCAGCCCAAGCATCTCAAACAGGTTAAGCAGATGGACTACAAGAAGGGATGGATCAGCAAGGAAAGCTACTTCTTGGAGGTCAGAAAGTATAGGGATAAAGTGAGAACTGCCAAGAGTTGAACAGAGTTGGATCTCAAAAGTAAATTAAAACTAATAGTAAAAGGTTCTTTAGCTATATAATAAAAAGAAAACAAGGAGTGGGACCATTAAACACTGAGGCTGGGGTGGAGATAAAAGATAATTTAGGTCTCGACCAACAACTAAAAAAAATATTTTGCCTCAGTTTTTAATAAGGGTAATGAGGACTTTGGAGGTAGGGATAGGGTGGCTAATGGGAACAAGGATATGTGAGTAAAAATTACCAGATCCAAGGTGGAAGCCAAATTCAAACAACTTAATGAGACCAAATAATGGGCCCCAGATAATCTCAATGCAAGAATATTAAAGGAACTGACGCATGAAATAGCAAATCCAACTTCAAGGATTTTTAATGAAACTTTAAACTTGTGAGTCATATCCTATGACTGGAGAATTGCAATATAGTACCTATATTTAAGAAGGTGGGTGGGGGGAGTGCTATAAGATACTACATGCCCATTAGTTTGACCTCAACTGTTTGCAAGATTTTAGAACAAATTTTGAAAGAGGAATTAGTTACGGACATAGAGGTAAACGTGATTGGGATAAAATAAAACATGGTTTTACAAAAGGTAGATCATGTCACACCAACCGGATCTCTTTCTTTTGATAACCAATTTTCTAGATAAAGGAAATGCAGTAGATCTAATCTACTTGGATTTCTGTAAAACAATGATACAGTTCCACCTGGGAAATTAGTAGTTAACTTGGAGAAGATAAGGATTAATGCAATAATTGAAAGATGGGTAAGGAACTGGTTAAAAAGGAGACTACAATGGATCATGCTGAAAGATTAACTGTCAGGCTGGAAGGAGGTTACCAGTGAAGTTCCCAGGAGCGACACCAGTGTTTTTGGTGCCCTAGGCAGGGGTCTTTCCACGCTCCTGGTCTTCAGGGCACTTCGGTGACGGGTCCCGGAGCGAGTGAAGGACCCACTGCAGAATTGCCGATGATGACCCGGAGTGCGTAAGGACCTCCCGCCGCCAAATTGCCACCGCGAGCAGCAAAATGCCACCCTCCCAAATCCTGGTGTCCTAGGCAACCGCCTAGGTCGCCTAAATGGAAGTGCCGGCCCTGGAAGTTCCTCAAGGATCAGTCTTTGGATCAATCATATTTAACATTTCATTACTGATCTTGGCACAAAAATGAGAGTGCTATAATAAAATTTGCAGATGACACAAAGTTCAGAGGTATTGCTAATACATAGGGCTGGAATATCATACAGGAAGATTTGGATGGCCTTGAAAACTGAAGTAATTGAAATGGGAAGAAATATAATAGTGCAAAGAAAAAGGTTATGCACCTAGGGACTAACAAGAAGAATTTTTGCTGTAAGTTAGAGATGTGTCAGTTGGAAGGGACAGAGAAGGAAAAAGACCTTGTAGTATTGGTTGATTACAGAATGACTATGAGCTGCCAATGTGATGCAGCTCTGAACAAGGCTAATGCAATTCTAGGATGGATCAGGCAAGGTATTTCCAGTAGAGATAGGGAAGTGCTATTACAATTGTACAAGGCACTGGTGAAACCTCATCTGGAATATGGTGTGCAATTCTGGTCACCAATGTTTAAGAAAGATTAATTCAATCTGGAACAGGTGCAGAGAAGGACTACTAAAATGAGCAGAAGAATGGAAAATCTACCTTACAAGAAGAGATGCAAGGAACTTGATTTATTTAGCCTAGAAAATAAGCATGATTTCTCTCTATACATACATCAGAGGGCTAAAAACCAGGAAGGAAGAGGAGTTATTCAAGTTAAGCACTAATGTTGGCACAAAAACAAATGGATATATTTTGGACCTTATTAAGTTTAGGCTTGAAATTAGATGAAGGTTTCTAGTAATCAGAAGAGAGAAGTTCTAGAACATCATTCCAAAGGGAGTAGTGGGGGCAAACAAACCTAACTATTTTAAGACTTAGCTTGATAAATTTATGGAGGGGTTGATATGATGAGATTGCTTACAATGGCATACAGGCCATAAGTGACTGCTATTAGCAAATATCTCCAATGACCATATGTGGGACACTAGATGGGGAGGGATTGAGTTACTGCAAAGAATTATTTCCCAGGTGTTTGGCTGGTGAATCCTACCCACATGCTCAGAGTCTAACCGATTGCCATATTTGGGATCAGGAAGGATTCCCTCCCTCTCCCATTCCAAGGTCAAATTAGCATTGACCTTGGATTTTGTTTTTTTTTTCTGGGTTTCTTTGCCTTTCTCTGTAGTGTGGGGGCATGGATCACTTACTGGTTTGAATTAGAGAAAATGCTGAATTCTCTGTAACTTGAAGTCTTTAAATAAATATTTGACAACTTCAGTAACTGAGCCAGAGGTTATGGGTCTATGAGAGGAGTGGGTGGGTGAGTCTTCTGAGGCTTGTAATGTGCAGGAGGTCAGATTAGATGATCAAGACCCTTCTGGCCTTAAAGTCTATGAGTCTAAGTATCATAGGTCTGTCTGTTGGTCCCCATCAGTCCCAGGATCCAAGGGATGAGAAAGGCATTGTCAGGAAGGCTGGCCTTGCAAAAATATCTGACATTTGTTTTTCTAGTCTATGGCAAAAAGATCTATGTCTGGAAACTCCCACTTGCAAAAAATGTTTTGTAGGACTGAGTCTGAGATGTTTCTCCTGGCTGTCTGAGAATTGCCTGCTGATCTGATCTGCAAAGGTGTTGTGCAGGCCAGGAAGATGCAGAACCACTGGTGTGATTTAAAAACAAATACTCTTGCTGGAAGATTGCAACACAGCACTATTTTATTTCTTAGAATTCAGACTGATTACACAGAAGAATCCAGAGAGAGAGAGAGAGAGAGAACAGGCTGCTCTCTAAGGCAGGGAGGCACAACTCACCCCACCTTGCTTTAAGATGTGTCTTTCCATCTGACTCTGATTGTATGCTTTCCTACAGAGCTCCTTAGCCCACAAGCATAAGTAGGAAAGTACCTCTACCCTTTGTGCATATACACTTAACGTGATAGTCTGCAATTCCAACAGAGGCTCAGTACACCACAGGAAGGGATGTGAAGACACTGGAAGTGAATAGAATACCCCTTGTCTACATTCCCCAGGACACACCAGTTGGAGGTAATCCTAGCCGAAGCTTCCCAAAAATAAAAAAGAGGTACTTGCCAAAGGGAGAGAGGTGGGACAGAATGGAAAAAAATCCTATGGAGGTTCTACCATGATCTTGATGTTGGCATCAAGTCTGCTGCCTTTTTGAAGCCCCAGGCTTTGGGACAGCAGAGGCAATGGCAGATGCTCCTCTATGATAGAATGTCTGTCAGTTCCTCCGTGGTTCTGAGACCCTCAGTGGCTGATGATAATATTTGGCAGAGAAGTTCTGTATTTAGGATGGCTACTGGTGAAATTGCTTTTTCCATGCAATGGAACGTAAAAGCCCAAAGAGCAAAGAGTTGTCTTTGAGCCTTAAGGAATGGGAGGGCTGACCCATTCCAGTGTTAAAAATTTCATTGTCCTCAAATGAGAGATCCTCAATTGTTGCTTGGATCTCCATGGGAATCCCTCAGGACCAAAGCCATGACATTCTCCTCAATGATATTCAGTAGCTATAATACTTCCAGTGATATCATATATATATATATATATCTCCAGTGCAGCCTATAAGGAAGTGAAAACAATCAGCTATCCCTCTGCCATAATGGTCAATCTCCTCTTGATGCTCCTTAGGGAGCTTGTCTACAAACTGAGACAAATTTTGACATGGCTGAAATAGATGTTGGTTCGTGCCATGTCCTTCATAAGCTCCAGTAGTTTCTCATTTATGGCATGCTTACCCAGTGGAGAAGCATGTAGGGATTTCCAATAGTTTATGTTGTTTCTCTTGAACTATCTCCATGGGAATGTCCAAAGTCTCCACCATGTGCCTCATGAGGTTCTGGAACACCCTGAACTCATCCACTAAGGCTGGTGTGGAAGGTGCCACTACCTCCTCTAGTGAGAATGAGGAGATTTCAGCAGGGATCCATTTTTCTTCTTTTGCAGCTGATGCTCTTCCTCCCTTGCTTCCTCAGTATCTGAGACTGCACCAACTGGCTTATTCAAGAGGGTGAGCCAGTGCTGGAGACAGTGCATGATGTGGGCTTTTTCAAGTATATCTGGGTGTCCAACAGGGCCATGGAATATTGAGGTGGGGGATGTGTGGGTGCACCATGAGGCATATTGTTTATTTGGTCTCTTGAATATATATCATAACAAATCGAAGTGTGGTCAGACTGTCAGAAATACAATTTATCAACAATCCTACCTGAGTAACAGTGGCACATATCAGAGGGATAGACATGTTAGTCTGGATCCGTAAAAGCAGCAGAGAATCCTGTTGCACCTTATAGACTAACAGACATTTTGGAGCATGAGCTTTCGTGGGTGAATACCTACTTCATCAGACGCATGTAGTGGAAATTTCCAGGGGCAGGTATATATATGCTAGCAAGCAAGCTAGAGATAATGAGGTTAGTTCAATCAGGGAGGATAAGGCCCTGTTCTAGCAGTTGAGGTGTGAAAACCAAGTGAGGAGAAACTGGTTCTGTATTTGGCAAGCCATTCACAGTCTTTGTTCAATCCTGAGCTGATGGTGTCAAATTTGCAGATGAACTGAAGCTCAGCAGTTTCTCTTTGAAGTCTGGTCCTGAAGTTTTTTTGCTGCAGGATGGCCACCTTAAGGTCTGTTATAGTGTGGCCAGGGAGGTTGAAGTGCTCTCCTACAGGTTTTTTTATATTGCCATTCCTAATATCTGATTTGTGTCCATTTATCCTTTTCCGTAGAGACTGTCCAGTTTGGCTGATGTACATAGCAGAGGGGCATTGCTGGCATAAGATGGCATATATTACATTGGTGGACGTGCAGGTGAATGAAATATTCATCCACAAAAGCTTATGCTCCAACAGCTTATGCTCCAAAAGCTTATGCTCCAACAGTGGCACAGTTTGCGGAGAAAGGGCAGATGGGTTATAAAAGGGAACTGAGGGAATGTTGGGTCCAATCTGCCCTTTATGAGGAGGTCATGAGGGCATTAAGGGTGTAGGAACAGCCCCAGTGCTGTTCAGCTGTTCCAGCAGCCATTGCTCCAGCAGTCTCGGGGCTGACAGCTGCTCCAGTCCGGCACTGGAAGAAGTCATGGAATCTGTGACCTCCATGATGGAATCATATCTTAGTCATAAGCCCTAATTACTGTTGCACCTAGAGGAGAGTCACGTTTAGCTGAGGTAGTAAGGCTTCTGTGCTTTGAAAAGCAGAAGGATCTAAGTTTCACTCCTGCTGTGCTGTAAAGTCTATGATGGCCATAGGGTGTATTATGCTAAGAATTTTGATCTGTTAGGTGGCAATGAAACAATTCAAACAGAGATTAAAAGGGCAGATCAAATCCATTTATCCAGAAGCAATACTTATGGCTGTTAAGAGGCACAACATTATGCTTTAAGGAGAGCAGAGTATAAAATAACTGGATAGCACAAAAAGCTTCCCACCTGTAGGTCACCAGTTCAAGTCTGGCCCTGATTACACTGACAGCTGTTGATGGTTTCAGTCTAGTTCCTAGCAGACAGGTGTCCAGTGTCCCAGTTATGACTAATGGGCACCTTTGTTTGTAATCTCACCAGAAAGGCCAGCGAGTGAATAAGAACAGAGAAACAACTACTCTTTCAACCCTCGAGGTGGTCTCTCTAGACTAGAAGGAGGTGCATTGATGGCACAGCATGGGGGAGGTTACACTGTCACTGCACTCACTATATGGACAAATAAATGATTTCCACAGAGCTGTTATTCCAGAGCCCTTCAGGAACACTACATCTACTTTAAGAAAAGGAACAAAATAATTAAAGGGTTTGAAAGTGGTAAACAGCAATATGGAAAAAATGCAAATCATCTGACTTAGGGTTTGAAGGGGAGAAAGAAGTTGAGCAATGGGGAAAAGGAGAAGATGAATATCACATTATTACAGTGTTACTAACCTTCCATATTTCACTTAAAAAAAAAAAGATACAGAGATGAGCCCTGCTATTCAGCCTAAAATTCTAAACCTTCATTACTTTCAGATTCTTGCCTTGACATCTCTCATTTCCTCTCTCCTTTTTTATTTGACATAGAATCAGTTGGAGTTGGAGTGACAGTGCCATTGCTTGCTTACAGCTCCGCATAAGAAGCCAGAGCCACCTCTAACCCTTCAGCTGAAAAGAAAACCTTTTTATACTCTTCTCCTCACTCTCACCCTTGAAATTTTAGCCTGCTTTTTGCCACTGAGGTAGATTGCTCTGTGGGAAAAGAACTGATTTATTGTATTGTACTGTATTGTAGTTATTGAAGAGCAGGAGAGTCGAGAGCCACTGCTCTTGCAATTACACAGTCTGATTTTGTGTGTGATACTATAAATAGACCATATTCAGTCGCTTTGATCTTCCCAAACTGAATTATTGATTTATAGTGCAAAGTGCACCAGTGCGGATTAAGACAAGGGATGGGTCATTTGCTATCTTGATAGAATCCATTTTAAAATTTGGTTACATATCCTGGCCTTTGTGCAGCATGATTGAAAATAAGAATAGAAGAAAAAAATATCCTTCTGTGCAAGGCATTACATGGAAATTATTTAATATCCACTCCTTTACAGGCTTTTTTATACTGTAAATTATTAACACAGTTATTCAGTTACAAATAGCACTTTACAATAAGCATTAATTAATGCAAAATAACAATATTCCTGTTCAAAATTATATCTACGTTCATTTGTCCTGCATTATTGCACTATTCCCAATTATACAACTAAATAGCACACCTTGTGCACAATGGATTGTGATATTTTTCACATAAATCTGAGTTATGTTCTAAGAATTATATTTTTTTCCCTTGCTTGTAGACTTTCTTCCTTACCCTTAAAACCTGGTTGAGTACTAAGACACCCCAGTGGCAGTACTAAGATTAGTGGGAGGCATTGGGTGATAGTGGTGAATTTCAGTGAGTAGTAAACCTGCAAAATTTAAATGAACTTGATGTACTGTTCATTTTCTTCTATGTAAATCCTGTGAAGTCTGAGCACAGGTGAAGCATAAAAGTTTAGTGAAGGCTATAATTTCATGTCAGGTTTCACTGTCATTCTGCATGGTTTATGCAGTGTCCTTCAGACCACCTTTAAGTTTCTGAAAGAGATATTTGCAGAACAAGGTGTCAGCCTGTACAGAGCACAGATATTTTTTGATATTTAAAATAAATCAGACTCATAAACTGATTTTTAAATTTCTGGTACATTTATAAATTATTCAAGTGCTGGAAAAGATGAACAATAGCACTGAGTTCATTACCAATGCGCGATATTATCTGAAGTTCAAGAAGATGATAGTAAATAGGGTCCTGCAGACAGATCTTTCCATATATAGAATGAAAATGGTGTATTTTTAACAAAGTGTAAATATTCTAAATCATTTTTCTAGTAGTCACAAAGCCAACGACAGCTGGAGGGTGCAAAGACTGCATGGTTTTTATGTTACTGGAATAAGAGTTATTTCAAAATATGTTTAGAAATTTATTTTAAAACTGAACTATTAGGCAGACCCTTAACTACTGAAAACTGCCATAACAAACATTTAGGGTGGGCCACTTGGAGCCCTACCTTCCCCAAACATCCTCCCCAAGACCCTACACCCCTTTTCCTGGGCAGGCTTGAGAACAATCCCCCTTTCCTGGAAAGGCTTGAGAATATATCCTCACCAATTGGTACAGGTGAACACAGACCCAAACCCTTGGATCTTAAAACAATGAAAAATCAACCAGGTTCTTAAAAGAAGATTTTAATTAAAGAAAAAAGGTGAAAGGAGTATCTCTGTAAAATTAGAATGGAAGATAATCTCACAGGCAATCAGATTCAAAACACAGAGGTTTTCCCTCTGGGCAAAACTTTAAAGTTACAAAACAAAAACAAAAAATACCCTCCCTCTCAGCACAAAGAAAATTCAGAAGCCAAAATAAAAGTAAATCTAACACATTTCCTTGCTAAATACTTACTAGCTCTACAGGAGCTGGATTGCTTGCTTTTTTGATCTTGCTGCCACCAAAGCCAGACCAGACAGAAGAAAAGCCTCCCGCCCCGCCCTCCAGATTTGAAAGTGTCTTGTCTCCTTATTTGTCCTTTGGGTCAGGTGCCAGCCAGGTACTTGAGCTTCTTAACCCTTTAGAGGTAAGAGGATTTGGTGCCTCTGGCCAGGAGGGATTGTATAATACTGTATTCAGGAAGGTTGTTACCCTTCCCTCTATATTTATGACAGTACCAATATGAGATTTCTAAAGATAGCTACAGCACTTGACACAAGATTTAAGAATCTGAAGTGCCTTCCAAAATCTGATTGGAACATGGTGTGGAGCATGCTTTCAGAAGTCTTAAAAGAGCAACACTCTGATGTGGAAACTACAGAACCCAAACTACCAAAAAAGAAAATCAATCTTCTGCTGCTGGTATCTGACTCAGATAATGAAATTGAACATGCATTGGTCCACACTGCTTTGGATTGTTATCGAGTGGAACCCATTATCAGCATGGACACATGTCCCTTGGAATGGTGGTTGAAGCAGGAAGGAATATACGAATCTTTAGCACATATGGCATGTACATATCTTATGACGCCAGCTACAGCAGTACCATGTGAATGCCTGTTTTCACTTTCAGGTGACATTGTAAACAAGAAGCGGGCTACATTATCTCCTGAAAATGTGAACAAACTTGTTTGTCTGATTGATTGGCTGAACAAGAAGTAGGACCAAGTGGATCTAAAATTGTTTTATTTTTGAATGCAGTTTTTTTGTACATAATTCTATTTTATAAGTTCAATTTTCACGATAAAGAGATTGCACCACAGTATTTGTATTAGGGGAATTGAAAAATATTATTTTTACAGTGAAAATACTTATAATCAAAAATAAATATAAAGTGAGCACTGTACTCTTTGTATTCTGTGTTGTAATTGAAATCAATATATTTGAAAATATAGAAAACATCCAAAATATTTAAATAAATGGTAATCTATTATTGTTTAACAGTGGTATTAATCATGATTATTTTTTTAATTGCTTGACAGCCCTAGTAAAAACATAAGATGAAGCATTCCCACTCACTCATGTTTCAAGGCACAGTTTTGTTACCCTCCTGCAAAAGTCGTTAGCCAATTTAGGTAATGATTTGTTGAGAATGTGTGCCCAGAAATTACATTTATTGTTCTTTTTTTTCATGTTAAGTTTCACAACTGTTAGCCAGACCACAGTTTAGGAGGATTACTGAATGTTTGAAAAAACTTGAGAACAGTTGATGAAGAGAGTTTAGATGGGTTTTCACAACTGGTTTCCGTTGACTGTGATTGTGTGCAGAGATAAGAGCACTAACTAGGTGTTAATCACGAGTACCCCCATGGTTCAAAGCAGGAAGACAAACTGGGATGTTTCATGTTCACGGTTTGGGGGTCAGACACATGCTGGCATTCAGGCACAGACTCAGGGCTTGTCTATGAATACAGCAGTGCAGCAGCATGGTCACACTGCTGCAGTGCATCTGGTGAAGACACTCTATGCCAACAAGAGAGAGTTCTCATGTTGGCATTATAAAACCACCTCTGTGGGAGGTGGTAGTTATGTTGGTGGGAGAAGCTCTCTCACCCATACAGAGCTTTCCACACCAGCACTTACATTGGTGTCACTTATGTTCTCAGGGGGGTGGTTTCGTCACACCCCTGAGTGACAAAAATTATGCCGACATAAGCTATATTGTAGACATAGCCTTAGGCTCATCTTTCCCCTCCTGCTTGTTCACAGGGCTCCCCCTAAAAGGGGTTCTGGGTGTCAGGGATTGTGTCCAGGGTCCTGCAGGCACCCCCCACATCACTAAGTTTGGGTTGTATACCTCAGTAACTCCCAGGATTCAGATGGAAGAGGAGGAGGAGCTGATAGAGGTGCCAGTTTCTGGAACTAGCAGTGGTTAGACCAGCAGGTGGGAACCAAATGTGGCATTGCAGTCCTGTGGTAGGGATCCAGCAATCTACACCAGAGAAATGTTTGTGCTGTTTGTCACTCTTCTGCATATCACTGAATGAAAGGACTTGGTGGGCTATGAAGATGGCACATTTGCACTGTCTCTGACCCTTTAGAATCAGCTGGAGTTTCTGCTGCACCAGAAGTTTGCAGACATATGCTTATGGGACTGGGGCAATTTAGATGGAAATAGACTATATTCTAAGCTAACAAATGAGGTTTCATGAAGGGAGCAAAGCAAACCACTGCAAATGCTCACATATCCCCAAATCACCTCCGCAGCATCAGGAAATCAGGCTCCTGTGTTCAGCGAAGAGCAGAAAATGGAAGAGGGAGAGACACACCACAATTGTAATTTGTTCCCAGAATTTTCTGATCAACACCACAAGCCAATCACCTCTCCACTCCAAAGGGATATCCCGTGGTATTTGTGATGCAACTAGAGCAGATCCCTAACCCAACACCCTTTCTCCCGGCTTGTCCAGCATGTCTCCAAGTGGGGAGATGCATACACCAGGGACTAGGAATGCTTGTCAACATTTGTACTATGAGAAATACTCTGACATTCCTTGGAGAGGCACAGGTTCCCCTTCTTTTTCCTGTACATAACCAGCTCTTCTGTGTGGCTCCAGTTTGTAAAGGGGGGAGGTTACTGTAGTGAAAGTTTGTGATATTGATAGGAGCAGAAAACAGCTGTAACTTTGAAGAGCCATTAATCTTGTACAAATGTTATGTGCTCAAACCACACCTATCTACCCCCTCTTACTGTCAGGCTGTTGGCTTATGAGCTCACAGACCCAGAGGTACTTATGATAGTTTGTTGCTAATCTGTTCCACAGCTTTTGCCAAAAGCTTTATAGTGGTTCATGGTATTTGCTGTTGTGTCTTGCTTGGGGATCATTTGGAGGTGCTGTGTGGAAAGAGGGTGTCCTTCAAGTCCTGCATGCAGCCTCAGAGAAAGAGGGAGGGCATGTAGCAGGTAGTATAGGGGTTTAACTTAACAGCCTTGGGTTCTGGTTCCTGCTGAATCTCAGGGTCCTCCTCTGGACCATCAGGAGAAAAATATGCTCCTCCTCCAGGTCTTCAGAGATCTCCTCTTCCAAGGTCCCTGCTGCTTTCCTGCCCTGTCTTCATCAGCATCCAGTCTGATGGTGAGGCCAGTGGGGTTGAAGAGGGGGTTGCGAGTCACCTCAGGGTTTGTATGGGAGCCTGGCAGAGCACCTAGTCAAGCTCTTTGGAAAATGAGCATGTTGGAGGACTCCTCCCAGAATGATTGCTAGAGTTTTTTGCCCTCTGGTACCAGAGCTTCAGATGCTTTATCCACTCCTGGGTCTAGGCCGGATTCTGGTGAATATTCTGCTCCAGCCTCTCCAAAAATTCTCAATACAGGTATAAGTTCCTGGTACTGCAGGAGAAATCATAGAGGATGATGAACTCTGACCACACATTTATCAGGACCCAGGTGTGCTCAGCTGACTAGGAGGCTGCTCTCAGAACATGTTCCTTGTTCACCTGTACAGGTCAAAAGAGCACAGTGCAAAGTTTTTCTGAAGTGGTCAGATGATAGCTGGTGACAACAGGAGGTGCATCCGAAGAAGTGAGCTGTAGCTCGCAAAAGCTCATGCTGAAATAAATTTATTAGTCTTTAAGGTATCACAAGTACTCCTGTTCTTTCAACAGGAGGTCAGGGACCTTTATAAATTTGTGTATGGGTCAGGCAGGAAAGGGTTTGTTGCATTGTAAGAACAGGGCTGGAGAACAACTGAACTCAGGACCCAACATTCTCTTTCCCCCATCCACATCACAAACTGGCAATAGGGCTGTGCCATAGCCCCAGGCATACTCATACCCACTCCTTCAGGTGACCTAATATTCTTGCCCCATACATGCCTTAAAAGTTGTGCTTCTGGGGTCTAGATGTGGACAGAAGGGTGCTTCTGGCATGCTCACGGATCCACGTCCACTTGCCAGTGTAGATGTAGCCATAGAAAACACAGCTCTATTGTCAGTATGTTAAAATGTAAATATTTGTCAGCCCACAGTTTCTCAAAGCATAAATGCTGCTAAATGTTTGGCTTTAAAAGATAAGTTGAGCCCATACCTTTTAATTGGATTTGAAATATCTTTGAAGTTGCCCGTCACTCCGTCTCTGGTAGTAGCTTTATATTACTGTATGAACTTGAGGGTGAAAAAATATATAGAGAGAAACAACACAAATGGATATACTGTCTGGTTTCTCCTGCCTCTAACCTAGACAAAGCCACAAAATAATGGAGTCTTTCTTTTTCTCTGAACACTCTGCTTAGAATTCCTTTGTGCTGCTCACTTTAATGATTGAAGAAGTAACCTTCAGTATTGGTCATCATTTGAATATTGTAAAATGTTTAATGTTTCATTAAAGGAAACCTCTGGATTTAGTTTATATATATTTGTGAACAAAGGTATTTTAAAAGGAGATCTATATGGTGGAACAAATACATTGAATGACTCAATCAACTTGAAAACAAAGAATGTTGGGTCTGAATATTGTATAGGGACATAATAGACTTTCATACTAAGCCTTGAACTTGCTCCAATTATACCTGTTCAGTGTTTGAACCAAACTGAAAAATGTAACTGAGGAAGCTTCTTCATTTAACAAAATACTACAGCACAGTTCTTGTAATGAAGAACATTTTGGATAATTACTATAGGACACTATGATCATTTCCACATAGGGTCACACAGGAGGCAGATACCAAAGCCCTCCTGGAATACCTGGCTCACATAACTAGAATGCCTTGGCCAAACCGGACAGTCTCTACGCAAAAGAATAAATGGACACAAATCTGACATCAGGAATCATAACATTCAAAAACCAGTGGGAGAACACTTCAACCTCTCTAACCATTCAGTGACAGACTTGAAGGTGGCTATTTTGCAACAAAAAAACTTCAGAAACAGACTCCAAAGAGAGACTGCTGAACTTGAATTAATAAGCAAATTAGATACAATTAACTTAGTTTTAAACAGAGATTGGGAATGGTTGGGTCATTACACTAATTGAATCTATTTCCTTATGTTAAGTTCGCCTCACACCTTCTATGGGTCATCTCAATTATCACTTCAAAGGTTTTTTTTCTCCTGCTGATGATAGCTCATCTCAATTGATTGGCCTTTTCCACCTTTTCATGTTCTCTGTATGTATAAATATCTCCTGTCTGTGTGTTCCATTCTGTGCATCCGAAGAAGTGAGCTGTAGCCCACGAAAGCTTATGCTGAAATAAATTTGTTAGCCTCTAAGGTGCCACAAGTACTCCTGTTCTTCTTGCCATCAGTAGACACCTCTCTACCTAAGAAGCCCCAGCACCCACTTTGATTTTCCATTGCTCTTTTCCGGCTCCTAAGTAAGGCTCAATGGTTTCCTCCATCTTTATCATCTCACGGGCCTTGGGACACCTTCCCTGGGTTTTAGGAAAGCAGCTCCTTCTCTCCTGTGTTGGCGCTGGGAGTGGGGTAGCTCCCTATCACAAATGTCTTCTGGGAGAGGGAACCATTCAGGATTCTCCACCAGCCATGTATTATGAAGTGAAACCTCAAAGCTCCTATCATATGAGCTGAGCTGTTGACTTTTTTTGTTTTTGTTTTTGTTTTGTTCAGAAGCCAAAATTAAATGTTGCAAATAAACAATTAGTCTGAAAAAATTCTCCCTCTTCTACTTATGTAGTTCCAAAGAAAAGCTGTAATATTTTCTAAAGTCTGAAGTGAGCTTTACTGAATATTTCCAGATAAATATTATGTTAAAATGGTGTTAAGGATGAGTGTTCATATAATTAATTCATCAATAAAAATGTTAATGGAACACTGCAATAATTTCAAAAGGTACCGTCAGAAATCCAGTAAATTCAGAGTTCAGGTTAAACAAACAGAATCCAAATATGCTAAGGTATGGACATTCACAATTTATACACGCACTCTCCCTTGTATTGGCACCATGCAATAATCGTATAATTAAATAATATTTCTTATCCTAGGTAGGTTAAATAAATATTAGATTTCTTTTCTTTCCTCTCTAGTCCCTCCAATGGCATCACTACAAGGAAACAGAAACAACTCAGAGAAGCCTGTGGCCTCAGTCCCACTGAGAAGAATAGGAGATGGTAACAATTTTTAAACCTGACAGTTATTCATGGAATTCTCTGAAGCAGAATATTATCGCTGAGCCTCTGCTGAAGGCAAAGATTCCAGTTACAAAGAACAAAAAGGCCTAAAAAATTAATCAAATGTAACCTATGCACCAGGTGTCAATGAGTTTTAACTGTATGTGAAATTTGAAGAATCTGCATTATCCTAATATTTAAGAAAAAATTAAAGTCTGATATGAGGTGCTAAATTTCATAAAGGATCTTATATTTTTTAATTAAACTGCTAAATAAACCAATGGATTTATTTGTTAATTCTCAGAAAAATCAGTCTATTCTCCAAGAGTAGGTGATGTAATTTTGGAAAGGATATGTTGTATTTTTCATATTTAAAGCAGGGGTTCAACCTCTTTGTTAAGGGTAAATCTTAACTTAGCCTTAACTATGGAGTTCTATCTGGTGTCTCCTCATTTTCTGTCCCTGGGCTTAGTGTAGCAGTGGCTGCACTAGGAGGAAAAGTGTTTCCCTCTTTTGTTTCTCCACTGAACAAACAGGCTTTCTGCCAGTACCAAGGGTATTCTGGGATCCAGTAAGTGACTTAGGTGGTATCTCACCCTCCCACAAGATACAGCATAGTAATAGTGGACAGTCAGAATGTCACAAACCAATAGAAGAATGTATGCAGCAGGATGGGGAGAAGGATGTAATGGCTTATAAAAATGGTAAAGTAAAGCAGGAGCATTCTAGGACTTTAGGGATCCTCATTCTGTAATGCCTCAGAGCACAGTGTTGTATATTCCCTTGGAGTTGCAGGTTACTCTGCAGGGTGCATTTAATTCACATCACTAAATAAGTCTCATATTGCTTTTCTTTCTCAAAGAGTCAATGATAAATTAATTAAGGAAAAGAACACTGGTGCAGTGGGCAGAAGCTGTGGAAAAGAAGTTGTGAGTAAAATGAGAAGAAGAAAGGAAGCAGAGCTATGGTGGGTTGATTGACTTGAGTGTTAGCTAGACTGTGCTGGAGCACATTCATGAGTCTATTAGCACTACAAACTTTGTACAAATTTATGGAAGTATCAGGCCTTTCAGGAATGGCTGCCTCACCAGTATTCAGCAACTCTCTTGGATAAATTAGGCCTTTTTAAAACAAAGACTTATATTGGAGAGAGACTCCCAGGTAGAAGCTCTTCGAGAAAGTGCCTAAGAATCCCTCTTCTCCCCACCACAGTATGCAGGGTAGTGATCTGAACTCCTCCTCTCATACGTATGTCTGGTCTCTATCTACGAGTTCCATAACCAGAAGATAGCCCCTGTATCAAGGAAGGCTAGGCCTTCTAAACTATCCTTTAGAAGTTGAACTGGACACTAGTCCACCACATAAGGTATTGTCTGCAATGCTCCTATAGTCACAATGTGCAGAGAAAACCAGGCTCCACTGGTGCATAGTTGCAGCAACACTGGACAGGCCAAAGTGTAGCCTGGTCCAGGATCTACGATCAAGCGGACAAGGAGGCAGATTCAGCAATGGGCCCCTGAATTTACTTAAGTGTGTTAGACTTTCTTGCCCACTGATGCTACTTCTTAATAAAAACATAGATTTCAGCTCCTTGGTAGTGCTGATCATCCAAGCATAGTAAAGAGCCAGTAGTGCTCTTGTCTAGGAATGCATGAGCTGCTGTAGCAAAGGATTCTTGAGAGATCAACTGTGGTATCACACCCAATCCACCAGAGTAGAATTCCTCCCCTGAATATAAGCAGATCTTCAAGTTGTCGCCACATGTTGTTTCCCGTCTGAAAATGGGGCATCAGTTAACTGGAAATGTAGTAACTTGGTTTAATCTGTCACAGCTTTCCAGGCAGAATTAACAGTAATGGCATCTCATCAAGGATCTGTCAGAGATATGTGCTCTAGCACATACAAACTAAGGGTTATTGAATAATTCAATCAGCCACTGATAATATAAATGGCCAAATTCAGCTCTGTGTCAACAAGCAATGTGGACCTGTGCTCCCAGACTGCAAGTAGTATTCAGCTAGAGCAAACACCAGGGCCAATACAGATGTCTAAAGTTTGCTCTCCACAAGGTTCCCAATAGCTTTTGGATCAAGGCAGTATGGGAAGAAATCTTCATTTTCAGGTGTTCTAGGTGAGACCAGTAGGTCAGGCCTAGTTTTACTTTCAAGTATGTGACAGCTTCTTGGAATGGCAGTAACTGTCCTTGTACACATATTGAGATGGGTCCATTGGGTAAGACAATTTTTTAGATGGAAATAAGCAGTAAAAATGTCAATGTTTTGGCTGAGACTCCCTTCAATCCTACGTAAATAATTGCCAGTGCAAGCAATACAAATGTCATCAGCATATACATACTTCTCAGCCTGTGTTTTAGGAAGTATATATTGAACAAAGGGGAGCCAGACCTGGCACCTGTGGAAGTCCTTTGCAGAGACACTTAAGGCGACTGGGATGGGGTATACAAACACCATGCTCGGCAATAAGTGGTTAAAGAACTGCTTTGGGCTAAGGCAGCTCCACCCTGACACACCTGTAGGAAGTGCTCCAGTTGGAGAAGGAGATAAAAGGCATGGGGAGCAGCTCACTTGGAGCAAACTGCAACTTGTCGCTCCAGCAGAGGAGAAAAAGGAATCTCTCCCCACAACAACCACCAAGGGTCCCTCCATGAGGGATGAGAGGACCTGCTACAGAGACAGCCTGGGAAGGAAGAATTCCCTTCTCCTACTCATATGGTCTCAGAGTTTTATTAATTCCCCTTTATTTTATTTGGACTATCACAGCAGGGGAAAGCCCTAGGACTGTTCTGGCCCAGGAGGGTGGGCCATATCACCAAAGGAGACAGTTGCTGTCTGAGAAAGAAATAAAGCAACTTTGCTACATGCATCCAACAGAAAGTGACTTGTGATAAGCAGACACCCTTCATGCCGCCTTAACCCAGGTGGCCACCTTGGGATAATCGCGTATGTATGTGTATGGAGGGGTGATAGGCAGTGGCCCATGGAGGGCAACCGTAAGCATCCCCTGACTGTCAGATCAAAGTGCCCTGAGTTGAAATCTGGTAGACTGGGAGGGCCCAGACTCCAATACCAACAATGTCCCTGCAAGGCATGGGCCTAAACCCAACCAACCAAGCCCTGAGGGAGGATCATCACAGCAAATGACTTTCTCTTTCACTTGCAAGATGACGCTTCAGTTACTAATCATTTCTTGAATGAACCACATCACTGGCCTACAAGGATAACATTCAGCAGTTTAGTAGTTAGCTCAATGAGCCACATAGTGTCATAGGCTGCCATTAGATCAATAAAGACTGCACCAAACTGCTTTCCTGACTCAAATGAATTTTGTATATCTTGAGTCGGACAAAGGGGAGAAAGTCTACTGCTTTAACATGACTCCTTCCTGTCAGTAGCGAAAAATAAAGCTAAAAATCGATGAAATGCAAAATTGGAGTGGAGCATGTTGAACTATCCCTCTGGTATGCATGACTCTTGGTGTAATGGTGTAGTTGGATATGTGCAGTATAGTAAAATGTTAATTGAAATCCAGGTTTCCAATACATGGGAGGACATGGACAGAACTGGAATTTAAATCCTGAATGTAACATGGTAGGGCAGTCAGTTTACTATGGTAATACAATTAATAAATCATCAACATCATCTGTGAAATTCCCCAATATTTAGATAGTGTCTCCTGACATTTGGAAGCCTGGATCAAATTCCTTCAGTTCTTTTCAGTATTCAGATACTGAATTTTAGTATCAATTTAAAATGGAAATAGCTTCATGTGATGCCTAAAATGAAAGTGTAGTCCCATAATGTGAAATCCTGCCCTCAAACTCATCCTGCAGTGAAAAGTCAATGGGAGTCATACTTGTGCATCCAACACAAACTTTGGGTTATAATTTTTCTTCCTTAAAATCTTTATTATCAGAGATCATTTTGCTTTTGCACATATATGATTTATTTTCATCTCAATCTGTGTGATCTCTGTTTTATTATTTCAAACATTGAATAAAGACAATATTGATTTGAGACTGTCCAGGGCAGAGCATTTCACTACATGATACCTTGGATGTAGTGCTTGCTTCCTGAAGATATTTTCTCGGCTGATTCTGAGAGTACTTCTACAAGCAAACGACAAAACCTCTTTTTAAAATAGCCTTCTCTGAGATGGATTAGTCCTGCTGACACTAGTGATATATTATTTGTTGGCAAAGTGCTCTAGGATAACTCATAAAGGCTACTACATAAACATGGATTGTATTTTGCTAGCAGTGACCAGTCAAATTCCACAAGGCAGCTGTACGTCTTAAGAATTTTGTGACTACACTATAATATTTTACAAATGCTTAACTGAATTAGATTAATGTTTTAGACAACAAAACCCATGTTTTTGATGATAACCTATAAAGTAAAACAAAACATATAACATTGCATTACACTTATGATACTAAATTATCAGAAACTCACAAACCTATCACGTGCCATCAGTTTTTCAGCAGAAGGTCCAAACAGAAGTCAATGATGACTTCACTTAAAAATTGATGGCACTATATACCTGAACAACAAATTGAGGAAGAAATAATAAATTTTAATAAAACGGACTCCTCTGCTTTTAAACCTGCCTTCCCCCTTTACACATACATGCAAAATAATAGAATATATAAAAGATAATCTTTTATTCAAGCACCTCACAGTCCTGGGTAATACAGTAACTCCTCATTTAATGTTGTCCCACTTAAATGTTGTTTCAATGTTACATCCCTGCTCAATTAGGAAACATGCTCATTTAAAGCTGTGCAATGCTCCCTTATAACATCGTTTGGCTGCCTGCTTCTAAGATTCTGTGGAAGAGCAGCAACTTTACAAGAAAACATTGCAAAGATCCGCTTCTCTGCCTCCTTCCCCTCCCTCCCAGGGCTTCCCCCACCACCAACCAGCTGTTTAGCGGCACTCAGGGCAGGCTCCAGGCCACAGCGCGCCAAGCGCATGCTTGGGGCGGCATGCCGCAGGGGGCGCTCTGCCGGTTGCCAAGAGAGCAGCAGGTGGCCCCGGTGGATCTCCCGCAGGCGGCACTTAGGATTTTCTGGGAGGGAGAGACAGGAGCAGGGAAGCCCTGAGTCTCTGCTGCTCCCACTCCATCCCAGAAAGCCCTAAGCACTGCCAAACAGCTGTTTGGGGGGGAGTGATGTGGCATGCTTGGGAGAGGAGGTGGAGTAAGGGTGGGAAGAGGTGTGCCTGGAGTGGAGTGGGGATAGGAGGATGGGGGCCTGGAGCATTCCTGGCAAAATCCAAGCATGTTCTCCAGGGAAGCTGCCACTGCTGCTGCAAAGGTGTTTCCTAGCGTCCTTGCCTGCAGTGAGCTGTGCCTGTGTGGCGTAAGCCAGGGACACTTCCTATCCACAGTACAGTACTGTACAGTATAGAATATAAAGCCTTTTGTCTGCCACCAAAAAAATTTCCTTGGAACCTAACCCCCCTCATTTACATGAAATCTTATGGGACAATTGGATTTGTTTAACCTTGCTTAAAGTTGCATTTTTCAGGTACATAACTACAATGTTAAGTGAGGAGTTACTGTACAGCATACTGCAATTCCCACACTTCTATTTGGAAGAAACATTTAGTGATGGAAATAAGTGATGTAACCATCATCCAGTCAAATTACCTGAAATGGCAGATTTGTTTTCTAAAATATATTTTCGAAGTGTTTTGTTCATTATGAGGATAATAGATTTGCAGGGTGGGGGGAGAGGAAGAAACTGGGTCAGTCTTGAGTTTTGAAAGTTATGGGACTTCCACAGCAGTCTTTTGAGACCTTCCCACAGACTAATATGTCACTCTTTAGTAGCTGGAGAACTTGTGCCAGAGAGGATAAATGACTTGCCCAGAGTCATACAGAAAGTGTGACAGAGCAGAAACTTGAACCCAAGGCCTAGACTTAGTGCTGTACCTACTGGATCATCCTCCTCTCTAACTTGAATCTTATTTCTTTTCTCTGAACTCCCTCCAGTTCTGGTGTCCAGAAATGAATATAATATTTCATATACTATCATGCCAGATACATGCTATGTGTCATATTACCTTTATACATTCAGCCCAAATCTCATTGGTTTGCAAATCCATGTCTAGTTTATCATCCACTATCACCTCATGGTCTATTCAATATTACTGTTTCCCAGGTTTGTCACTGAATATGTATAGTTATTCAGATTATTTTACCTAGATATATTAACCCGCATTTTTCCAAAACAATTTTTTTTCTGCCAATGTTTCTTCACTTCCTAGGTCCTTTGGTATTATTTCCCTGAATATCCTCCTAATACAGCACCAAATCTCATTGCTTACTACTTCTAGTTCTTTCACAAAGGTGTTAAATAAAACCAGTCATGATACCTATTTTTATAGTAACCCACTAAACCTAACCCCTCATTGTAATATCTTGCTTTTAACATTATCCTTCATCCAGTCTTTTAGACTGTTTTCAATTCCACATGAGTTTATTTAAGCCATTCAACAATTTAAAAGAAAGATTAAGTATATGTGTACATGTAAGGAGGGAGCTGTGCCTCTACTGAATCACACATTTCTTGTACACTCTATAGGTTGTACTTTCCCTAGTATGTTGCTGATTCCATCATAAGTTTGTCTTCTCAGATTTTCCAATGGTAAATTGAGGGAAGAAAGAATATTGCCCACCTTGTCTCTCAGTGAGTGTCCCAAACTACTGAACTATTAAGACCCCTTGAAAGCTGATGCCATTATTTGACAAAGAATGAGCTAAATAATACCACTCCACATAGTCAAAACTACAAAAAGAAACAAACAGCAAAATGAAAAAGTAGAACCAAGAAGTTCCCCTCTTCACCCTCATATCACTCTCCAATGCTCCCTCCCAATGCACATGCATTCCTCTTCAAATTTAAAACACAAAACACACTTCTTAATTAGAAGCCTGGGCAATCAGAAGGACTCCAGGGATCTCTCTTAACCACACAGATGCAAGATTTAGCATTTTATGTGAGAAGTGGACCCTGACAAAAGCTAGGCTATTAAAAACTTCAGTCTGATGCTGGAAACCATCTCAAAAATTAAGTTGTGGGAGACAGGCCAGGCATGTACAATAAAGACTGCTCAGCAAAACCCATTTCACAATACAAAAAGCTATAACTGGAAACAGTTCTCAGTAAATTAGCTGTAACTGCAGTTCTCACAGTCAATTATTTCAGCTAATAACAATACACAAACTGTTCACTGGACACATATTAATGAATACTGCCAAGAATATACCTCAGGCATTAAATGGCATTAAACCTACTTGGTCACCTGCTTCCTCTGCAATATTATTAACATCAGGTCCCGGCTGCGTAATAGCAAGGACCTCAGGTGTGCTCACTCAACCATTGGTCTCTCCACTGCCTGTCAGACTACTGGCCTTTTAGATCTTCAACCCCTTCTTGTCTGTTGAAAAGGCACTGCCCAACTGCCTAGGCAGCTTTACATTGTATCTTTTGTTCCACATGTCTGAAACATGCATCTGAGAAAGGAGCATGTGGTTCTGATGTCTTGTCCATGGCCATGGCTCTGTTTTCTACACTCTTGCACTTGACATATGTGCATCACTCATGCTGTGTTGCCTGCTCTGTTCAGTGATTTTTCGAGGTGACCCTGTGGCAGTTACACCTTTGGCAAGCCACAGTATGATGAGACCTTATAGATTCATAGATTCATAGACTCTAGGACTGGAAGGGACCTCAAGAGGTCATCGAGTACAGTCCCCTGCCCTCATGGCAGGACCAAATACTGTCTAGACCATCCCTGATAGACATTTATCTAACCTACTCTTAAATATCTCCAGAGATGGAGATTCCACAACCTCCCTAGGCAATTGATTCCAGTGTTTAACTACCCTGACAGTTAGGAACTTTTTCCTAATGTCCAACCTAAATGTCTCCAGTAGTAGAATATAATTTAAATCAGTGGCAGTAAGTGAGGCAGACGGTGATTGTCATAAAAAGGGAGGGAGCTCTCTGGTAGGGTCAGGGGTAATTATGGTTGACTTGATCTTGTTCTTTTAGAGTCTACAGGAAATGTTGTCAAAACCTTTGGTGACTTTTTTGCTCTATTCTGTCACATTTATGTAAAGATTTTTTCTTGTGCTATTATATTCCACTTGGCCTTGTTAAGTTTTAATGACAGATATTAAAGCCAACTGTCACTCTGCTTCTGTTCTCCAATTACAAGATTCTACAGCAGTCTCTATTTCTTCCTCTCCCTCTGAGAACCACTCCCTTCGTACACGAACACGAAGAATGCACACAGGTCAGCTGCTGATTCATACCTATTGGCATGTGTATTAAGAAAAGATGAAGTAAGCAGACAGGCTGATAGATCAATCACACATATTTTTAAGTTTCAGAGTGGTAGGCATGTTAGTCTGTATCAGCAAAAAGAAGGAGGAGTACATGTGGCACCTTAGAGACTAACACATTTATTTGGGCATAAGCTTTCATGGGCTAAAACCAGCCCATGAAAGCTTATGCCCAAATAAATGTGTTAGTCTCTAAGGTGCCACAAGTACTCTTTCTTCTTTTTACATATTTTAAATTTTCAAATTGAACAGAACATCAGAATTAAAGGCAGTGGCTTATTTTGCTACAATAATTAGTTATTGGCTCTTCTTTTCTTTGGGCAGATAAAATACAACCACTCAATTGATGGAAAAAAACAATTTTATCTTCTTACTTGTTCATTTCATTTCTGTGATCTACTCTGTCTGCACAGACTACAGACTATTGACACAGGATGGAAGTGTGGTTGAATGGATATAATACAGGCTGAATTTGGTATTTGTATACCTGGAACCTACACTGTTGGCTAAGATATGTTGGGTTAGCATATGTAGGTTCCAGGTATACAAAATACCAATTACCTATACATATTATCTGTATCATACATATATCAGAATGTATGAAGCGTATAATAGTAATATGATAGCAATAATATAGCCTAAATTGGTCTATGTTTTTCTCCGAGTTGTGTTCACTCAAGCTAAATTACATCCTGCAATAGCCTGCAATTCAGCATTTGGAATAAGCAGGTAAGAAATTTGCCCCAAATCAAGATACATTAGATCTATGTCTTTGTACAAGCTATGGTGGCATGATCAGGGACCAGTACCTGGAATGCTACCATCCAAAACAAAGCTAAGGAAGGAACAAACAAACAAGTTAAAGAACTGGAACATAAATGGATGGGATGATTTTTAGTGACTTGTAAAAAGTTTTGTAACTTGTTAAATCATCCTATAAATACGCCTAGCTGTAATGCGTAACTTTGGGAAGACACCTTTTGCATATGGTGAATATAAAACGATGATGCACGAGATGGCTTTCTGAGGACTGGTATGAACATAACAATGGCCATGCTGGGTCAGACCAATAGCCCATCTGTCAAGTATCCTATCATCTGACAGCGGCCAATGCCGGGTGCTTACAAGGAAATGAATGGAATAGGCAGGCATGGAGTGATCTGTCCTGTCATATACAACATGCCCTGGCAACAAGTTCTACAGATTCACTGTGTATTGTGCGATGAAGTACGTCCTTTTGTTTATTTTAAACCTGCTATTAAATTAATTGAGTGACCCCTGGCTCTTGAGTTAATGTGAAGGAGTAAATAACACTCATTCACTTCTTCCACACCAGTCTTGAGTTTATAGACCTCTATCATACCCTTCTTAGTCATCTCTTTTCCAAGATGAAAAGTTCCAGTCTTTTTAATCTCTCCTCCTTACAGAAGCTGTTCTATAAACTGAATCATGTTGGATGCCCTTCTCTGTACCTTTTCCAATTCCGATTCTTGAGATAGGGGTGACCAGAACTGCATGCAGGATTCAAGGCGCGGGTGGATCTGTTTTATATAGTGGAATTACAATATTTTCTGTCTTCTTATCTATCCACTTCCTAATGATTCCTAACACTGTTAGCTTTTTTGTCTGTCACTGCAGATTGAACAGATGTTTTCAGAAAACTAGCCATGACTCCAAGGTCTCTTTCTTGAGTGGTAATAGCAAATTTAGATTCCATCATTTTCTACGTGTAGTTGGGATTATGATTTCCGACGTGCATTACTTTGCATTTATCAACATTGAATTTCATTTGCCATTGTGTTGCACAGTCACCCAGCTTTGTGAGATCCCTTTGTAACTCTTTGCAGTCAGCTTTGGCTTAACTATTGGATTGAACCTTTCTCCTGTACTATATTCTTATTGGCTTATAGTAATAAACCTGATAGACTTTGGTATAAAATATATTCAAGAGACCAAATAACCAAAGTGTGGTCAAACAATTCAATATAACTTTTATCAACCACTCTGTCCTTGGCCTGCTGTACCTCTCCAGTCTCTGAGTCACACTAAGCCTCAGTTTCTCCAGAAGCAGAGTTGTGGGAAAAGATGATGGGATTGCCTCTGCCTCTAGCAGTTATGGGAGCGACCGCTTTTCATAGTACGCAGCAGCAAAAGGCAGAGTTTTGGAAAAACACTTTTAAAAACTTTGTTAACGTTAAGCTTTTCTGAAACATTAGGAGCAAATCCATGTTGAAACACTGCAGATGAAGCAGTCCATCGGGCTATATCTGTGCCCCAGCCAGTCAGGAATTAATCTGGGAAGCTGATGAGTTGCAGCAGTCAAGGGGAGTAAAGATTCTTTACTAAGGCTGGTTGCCTTTTTAAAATTTAAAGCATACTAAGAATTTGATCATTTGAAGAAAGCTCCTTGGTTTTCCTCGTGCTTACCTTTCTCTATCCCCACCTACTCCAGAGAACTTCCTCTTTATTATTATTCTGGCCCAGTTTCTTTCTTTCTCCTCACCCTCCAACTCTATTATCCTCAAATTTTTCTCTTTTCTTATAGCCACTATCTATTCTGAAATCCAGCATGCCCCTTGTTGCATACCATCTTTCCAATGACTGAACTTATTCCAGTCATTTACTGTATTTTACCCACACTGCTTATCTGGTAAGCTTAAAGTGTTAGTATGATTTTTGGTTGTAAAATTTGAAAGACACATATGTCCTAAAACTAAGGGTACGTCTACAGTACAGGATTTTTCTGATTTTACATGAACCGGTTTTGTAAAACAAATTGTATAAAGTCGAGTGCACGGGGCCATACTAAGCACATTAATTCGGCAGTGTGCGTCCATGGTCCAAGGCTAGCATCGATTTCTGGAGTGTTGCACTGTGGGTAGCTATTCCATAGCTATCCCATAGTTCCCACAGTCTCCCCCGCCTTTTGGAATTCTGGGTTGAGATCCCAGTGCCTGATGGGGCAAAAATCATTGTCGCGGGTGGTTCTGGGTAAATGTCATCAGTCATTCCTTCCTCCGGGAAAGCATGCGCAAACAATACATTTGTGCCACCTATTTTCATCTCGTGAATTGCCCTGCAGATGCCATAGCATGTGCCATGCGAGCGCTGTTTTCGCCTTTTTCATCTGTCACGCGTATTGTGTACCGACGAGATGCCGTCTACATGCAGGTGATACTGCGCCGCTCAGCAGCAGATTTTTGCCCTTTGCATGATGAGCAGAGATGGTTTTCAGTTCTTCCTGTACCTTCTGCTGCTTGCCATTGTAACTGCAACGAGAAGACGGTTATCTGTCATCTGTATCGTTGCTGCTGTTCATGGGTGCCCTGGCTTGAGGTCGGCCAGGGGCGCTAAGACAAAAAATGGGAATGACTCCTGTCAATCCCTCCTTTAGGGTATTTCAGCGTAGTCCTGCCTAGAATATGGGAGAGCACAGCCGCTCCGTGTCAGATCCAGAGAACGATGAGCTGCATGCATTCACGGGGGTCCCTGCAACAACCTCCCCGTTGCTTCCTCTCCCCACCTTCCTGGGCTACCATGGCGTGTCCCCCATTTGTGTGATGAGTATAAAGATGCAGGACAAGAACACTGACTTGTTAGTGAGATAATGAGGGGGAGGCAGCTCAGCTGCTATGATAGTCCAGGAGTACAGAATCTTTTCTTTCACATCGAAAGGGGGGGGCTGATGGTAGCTCAGCCCAGTTGCTATGATTTGGCAGTTCTCCAGCCGTTCTGTACCATCTACTGGGAATGACCAGGAAATCTTCCTATTTATACCACAGGCGCCCCAGCGGCCTCACCTGAGGCAGCCAGGAGCACTCACAGGCTCATGCCAGCTGCTATCAGTCCTACTGCACTGTTACCGTCTGCCACCGGGGGGGGAGGAGAGAGACTGCTACTGTTTACTGCTGCAGCACTGTGTCTTACAGCAGAGCAGTAGACATAGGGTGACATATAAAAATCAAGAAACGATTTTTTCCCTTTTCTATCATGGGAGGGGGGGGGGGTAAATTGATGAGTTATCCCTGAACCACCTCGGACAATGTGTTTGACCTACAGACATTGGGAGCTCAGCAAGAATGCAAATGATTTTTGGAGACTGCGGGACTGTGGGATAGCTGGAGTCCTCGGTCCCCCTCCCTCCTCTCCATGAGCGTCCATTTGATTCTTTGGCTTTCCGTTATGCTTGTCACACAGCACTGTACTCCTCACTCTGTTACAGCTGGGTATTTTTTTTCAAATGCTTTGCATTTCGTCTCTGTAACAGGCTCTGATAGAACAGATTTGTTCCCCATAAGCGGCAGATCCAGTATCTCCCGTACGGTCCATGCTGGAGCTCTTTTTGGATTTGGGACTGCATTGCCACCTGTGCTGATCAGAGCTCCACGCTGGACAAACAGGAAATGAAATTCAAAAGTTCGCGGGGATTTTCCTGTCTACGTGGCCAGTGCATCCGAGTTCAGATTGCTGTCCAGAGCGGTCACAGTGGAGCACTGTGGGATACCGCCCAGAGGCCAATACCATCAATTTGTGGGCACATTAACCCTAATCCTATATGGCAATACCGATTTTAGCGCTACTCCTCTTGTTGGGAAGGAGTACAGAAAGCGGTTTTAAGAGCCCTTTATATCGATATAAAGGGCCTCGTTTGTGGATGGGTACAGCGTTAAATCGGTTTAACTCTGCTAAAATCCGTTTAAACGTAGTGTAGACCAGGCCCTAGAGAGCTGCAGTTTGTGGGGATGCTGTAGTTTGAGAGTGAAATTCACATAGTGTGAAGCTCCATGCACTCCTAAAGCCCCACCTAAGTCCTTAGGTTGGGGCCTATGAAGTAGACTTTAAGTGATTCACATGTCCTTTTATTCCTCAGGACCACTTCCTTTCTGTTGCTACAAGGCCATTTAATGGGCTGTTGTTCATTCCAGCTTTCTAACACCAGGTATTCTAGCTCCCTCTACTCTTAAAGGACCTGTATAGTCCATTTCCCTCTAATATCTCCTATATCTAGCCTTCACCAAATCTCCAAGTCTTGAGATTTTACACACACATTACAAAACCTGCCTTGTTAAAATTCTGCCATGCCACCTGATTTATTCATTTAAAATTTAACCTTCACTGGTAGTCATTTGGATGCTATAAAACTCTTAAAACATGTAATTAAATGAAAAAAATGCAGTTACTTTATATCTGTATGTATAAATCACCATTCTTAAAAGTCTCTGGGACTTATCCTGCAGCCCTGACTTTCACAGGTTTGCTTACCTGAGAATTGTAAAGTTGGAATCTGGAGGGTTTGAAGGTGGTGATCTCTGGTTCTATCTCACTCTTCACTTCTGTCTCGCTGCCATTTATGTTGAAGGTGCCACCACTGCAGTATCTGGTGATTGTGAAAGACTTTCAAGGAGTAAAAGGGCAGCCTCTGAGGTCAGGGGCCTGGAGTGATGGCTTCACTTGCACTGGGTTGTTGCTCCATGTATAACATAGACACTTTTGCCTATCCTCTGTAATAAATGGGGAAAGAAAGTCTCTGGTGCCCTTGGTGCTTGCCTGTAGGGGCACTGTGTTGTTGGCTCTCATGTTAGACCTAATCCAAAACTTATTGAAGTCAATATCAGTGTGACCAGGATTCCAGGGAGGGGGGGCACTTTGGGATTGCTCAGTTATGGCAAACTGCAAAGAATGGAACAGATAATCCCCAAAACTGGTGTTTATTTCTAATACTTAGATTCACTAGGCCAGCAACAAAATAGCTTCTGCAATACCATACTGGTTACCCAGAAGACAGAAATACAGTTCCCTTAAAGCAGGGGTGGGCAACCTTTTTGGACTGAGGGCCACATCTGGGTATGGAAATTGTATGGCGGGCCATCAGTGCTCACAAAATTGGGGTTGGGGTGCAGGAGAGAGTGAGGGATTTGGCTAGAGGTGTGCACTATGGGGTGGAGCCAGAAATGAGTTCAGGGTACAGGAAGGGGCTCCAGACTGGGGCACGGGGGTTGGGGTGGGGGTGCAGTGAGGGCTCTGGCTGGAGGTGAAAGCTCTGGGGTGGGGCTGGGGCTGAGGGATTTGGGGTGTAGGACGGTGCTCCAGGCTGGGACCAAGGGGTTCAGAGGGTGGGAGGGGGATCAGGGCTGGGGCAAGGGGGTTGGAGTTTAGCGGGGGTAACTCAGGAGTGCAGGCTCCAGGCAGCGCTTACCTCAAGCAGCCCCCGGAAGCAGCGGCATGTCCCCCTCTGGGTCCTAGATGGAGGTGTGGCCAAGAGGCTCTGTGCACTGCCCCATCTTCAGGCAGCATCCCTGCACCCCCATTGGCCACAGCTCCCGGCCAATGGGAGCTGCAGGGGTGACATTTGGGGCAGGGGCAGCGCGCAGAGTCCCCTGACTGCCCCTAAATGTAGGACCCAGATAGGGGACATGCTGCTGCTTCCGAGAGCTGCATGGATCCTCAGAAGGTGCACGTGGAGCAGCCACTGACCCCGCTTCCCAGCTGGAGCATGGGAGCGGAGCAAGTCACAGACGCACTCCCCAGCGGGAGCTCAAGGGCTGGATTAAATCAGTTGCAGGGCCAGATGTGGCCTGTGGGCCATAGATTGCACACCCCTGCCTTAAAGCAACCCAACCTTGAGCTCCAACCCAGACACTCATGTCAAATATGATGAGGATTACTGAAAATCTAGTTTATCATATAAAAAGTTATACCAATCCCAAAGAATCGGGCACATCAAGCACAGGTTAATGTATATCTCAGAGTTTACCGAAATACACGCTTACAGTAAATGCTTATTAACTAAACTAAGATTTATTAAAAAATAAAAGACAGAGAGTAATGGTTACAAGATCATTATACATATAGATATGAACAGAGTTCTTAGGTCAGTTTCATAGTAGAGATGATGAGCTTTAGAGTTGCAAAGAGTCCTTTTCAGAATTAGTTCATCAGGTTATAGTCCAATGTCCAATATCAGGGTGATTCAAAATGGAACTGGAGACTTCACTCTTGCTACTCAGACTTCTCCTGATGAAGCTTAAGCAGAGCTGAGATACAGGATCCCGGCCCAAGGGTGCTTTTTATAATTATCTGGCGGGTCATCAATAGCTTCTTGACAGTAGGCATTCCTTGAGTGAAGAATAGTGGCTTTCAAGTAATCTCTTATTTCCTAAGCACGACCGGTAATTAACTACATGGATTAGCATATGGCAACTGCCCATCTCCTGCCATTTACAAGTAGTTTATTACACATTTCAAAGAGAAATGAAGACAATGATATTACCACACTCACATTTCATCTAAATGTTAATATTCCCGTTTTGATCTTTGAATCAGTAGAACATAGTGACAGGCAGGAACCATCTGGTTACATTGTTAACCTCTAACAAGTTATAGGTAAACAGGCTACTACAATCACTATCTTCTTCCAGTTCTTTAACAGTACAAGTCTACATTTCAAAGCTGTAGTCTATATAACATGGCTTTGCTAGCTATTTATAAGGAATATCCCTAATTACCATTTACATACTTCCCTGATATGTCTTTAAAGGTAGAAGTTGGGTCATTTAGCCTGCAAGTTCTTTAACCTGTTTTGGCTCAGTGTCATATTCTTTCAATTAACTTCAAAGGGTATTTCATCAAACCCTTTGCTTCTAGAACTTGTGCCTTCCTCTATGGTGTTAGGGCACTCTGCCAATCTTTCTTCATTTTTATTGTTTGTGCTGTAACATTCTGATCCTCCTCTTCCTCTCCTCATTCTTTCAGTCATTCTGGTGACCTCTTCATCTTTATGTGCTTCACTATATGAATTAGAGGAAGCTGAGTTTGAAGTGAAAAGAATAGAGACTCCTTGACTCAGCTTGAAAACAGTTATGAAAAGTTATAGTTTTGGCAAAAAAGCAAGTGCAAAGACTCTGCAATATTGCACAATATAAAATGAGGGTGGGACTCATCTTAAAGCTTAGCATTTAATTCTCGCACTTATTTCAGTGGAAGATTATATTTATATTAATAGGTAGATAGATATATATATATATATATATATATATATATATATATATATAAAAAAAAAATTCCCCTTTTTTTTTGGAAAAAAAAAAAAAAGGGGAATTTTTTTTTATATATATATATATATATATATCTACCTATTAATATAAATATAATCTTCCACTGAAAATATATATATATATACACTTGCTCTTTGTCTTTTACCATATTCTGAAAATCCATTTGCTAAATTGCACTCTACATTGAATTAGGATATGGTGTGCAATTGGAACCACAAGTGGTTAAGCACACAAGGCATAAATGGCTTGTGTAATGCATGTATACACACCATATAGTTAGACAAACTCTGCCCTCAATTATACTTGTGTAAGCCTACTAAAATCAATGGGACTGAATTATTGTAACACAGAAAAATTTTGTGGGGTCAGTATTAGATAAGTACAACACAATGAGGTTTTTTAATTGTAACCAAATTGATTATTGTCCAGTTCCCACAGTTGTTATTACAACATCATATTCCATCATATTCCATCATACGTATTATTGATGGAGGTGCAATTTTATAATGAGGATAAGTATGCTATCAATAATTGTTTACTGATATTTATCAGCTTATTACTCAAGAGTTCTCCAGACAAATGAATAAAACACATCACTTCAAGTAACCATCGCTATTTGGCTCTCAGTTGCATCTTTATCATCAGTCAAAAGATCTGAGCTAATCATTACTTCTGAGATCAGTCTTGAGCGTTTGTTTACAGGTGAATGCACTTCAGTCATACTGGTAACCAAATCTTCCACATTATTTTTGAGAGAATGTGATGAGATGATTTACAGGAAAGGAGGCCACCATTCGATAAATGTGGAAAAGAACATAAATGATGCATCACACTACTTTCCAACCTATGAGCAAAGTCAGGCAGGGCACTGGAAAATGAAAACAATGTTGAATGAAAAATAGGATATTGTGCATCGTTGCAAAGCAATTTCAGCTTATGAATTTACTAAAGGTGCTAAATTGTTATCTAAATAAAAAGGAAGATACATTTTGCAATCCCCTAATTAACTCCTTAAAGGCACATCACTGACACTTGAAGACTAAGCCAGTTCTAATGCACCCCACTGAGTAAGCCTGCTGCCCAATGTCTTCTTATGATATCTAAAATCGTCAAGACAGTACTGTTGAGTATGCCAATAATTTTGAAATGGAAGAGACAAGTAAGAGTTCTTCATTGAGGAGACTCAGTGTTTGGGATTCTCATTCCTTCAGCAGCTATTTTAGGATTTCATTCAAATTGGGATGAGTAGCCTGACCTATATAATCCATCAGCCATTCAAAAATACATAGAAAAATAAATTATTCAAAAGCTCTTTGTATCAAATGGAACCACAGAGTCCAAGCATGTCTAAGCAGCTGCTCACAGATTCCTGTTGTGTTATGCAGCATGAACAGGTGTGACGGTCCTAAAAGACAACCAAAGTAAAGAATTCAGGCTTCTAACCTCTCTGATCCCAACAAGATGCACAGAGTGACCACTTCCATGAAGCCCTACAGCCTTCCACTGCAGCCATAGCTTCATGTTAGGACCAGTACCATGCTGCGTGTCAGCAACTAACAATACCTGCACTCTGATTCCATGGAACAGAATCACATTGTATATCAGGGATTAATGCTACTTCAACATGAACTTTCTGCTATACAGTTCTGTTATGGTCTTTCCACAATCTAGAGACGAGGACTATCTTCCTCCAGCCCATCTATGTCCATAGGTGGAGGGTACCATAGGCTGGGGGAGGCTTTGCCTTCCCAGCAGCCCGGTGTGTCCCCGCCCACATTTTGCCCCCAGGCCACCCCCCCTTCCTGCTTCTGCTCAGTATGGCTCCAGTCTCCCTGTGGGATGGCCCCGGCTAGGGCCGTGCCACTTGCCCTTCTGGTGCTTTGCAGCAGGGGCCGTGGGGGGGATGTGGCTGTGCCTCCCACTCTCTTAGTGCTCTAGGGATGGAAGTCTGCAGCCATGCCATCCACTCTGGGGCTGTAGCGGAGGCTGGGGACACTCTAGGGCTGCGGGCACTAGCCTGGGGCAGGGACTGGTGGCTGAAGTGGAGAGGGCAGAGGGCTCTAGGCTTCAGCAGGGAGTCAGGGATGTGGAAGGGGTGGGGCCTTTGGCAGAAGGAGCGGTGCTGGGGGCCAGCCTCCCCCAGCAGTCAGTTCAAGCGCCACCCATGGCTATGTCCACAGGATTATATTAATGCAAGTTCATTAGATGAGTATTGTGCTCTGTATGGACCAAAGAAGCTAATTGGTAAAGAACATTTTCAAAAGTTAAGGATTACAGCACAAATAATTAGTATTTAGACGTGATCAGACATACAGGTGAAAGAAATGGTTACTTATTGTGACCGTAGTTCTTTGAGATGTGATGCAGACTTAGAAGTGTGTGTGCCCAGCATGCTGGAGCCAGAGACTTTTTCCTAGCAGTACCTGTAGAAGTGAGGCATTTGTGATTCATGGCTGTGTCCCATCCCCTGGCTGTATGAGGTGGCCCTGCCTCAACACTCTCCCCTCAGTTACTTAACAAAGAAAGTCCATTAGAGGAGACTCTGATGCAGAAGGGATGGAGGGAGGGTCATGGAATACATGTCTGCATCACATCTCGAAGAACCAGAGCTACAATAAGTAACCATTTCTTCTTGGAACAAATGCAAACGTATTCCATTTAGATGACTCGTGAAGAGTACCGCAGTCTAGAGGTCTAGTAGACCTAGTAGAGGGTTTGGAGTCTACTGCAATAGGGATCTCAGGACTGCCCTTCTGATGCCTGTATTCACTCTAGAAGATGTGTTAATAGCATAATGGTCTGTAAATATTTGTATGGACAATCACATGGCCACTCTGCTTATGTCCGCTATGGAAATGCTACTGACATCACTTGCAACTTTGTGGAGCGAGCGTGTATTTGCTGAGGAGGTGTAGCAGAAGCTCTTTCATATGCAATCTTGATACAGGATGTTATCCATCTAGAGTTGTTCTGTGCAGAGACCGCTTGCCTCTTGTAGTCTGCATATAACGTGAACAGGTGCAGTGAAGCATGAAGTGGTTTAGTTCTGTCTAGATAAAAGGCTAGACATTGCCTGACAACCAAGTATGGAGATGCTGTTCCTCCAGGAAAGAGTGCAGCTTTGGGGAAAATACAGGTAAATACACTTCCTGATTCAGATGAAAATGAGAGACCATCTTGGACAAAATTTTTAGGTGTGGTTGCAGCATCACCTTGTCCTTGGAGAACTGAGTATAAGGTGGCTCAGCCATGAGAGTCTTCAACTTACACACCCTTCTTGCTGAAGCGATGGCTATTAGGAATTCGGTTTTCTGAGACAGGAGAGGCAGTGGACAGGACACAAAGGACTCAGATGTAGGGCCAGAACCACGTTTAGTTTCACAGGGAAATCAGTTCTTGGCTCATAGGATGTAAGCAGAGAAGCCCTTTCAGAAATCTCATCATCTTGGCATTGGAAAAAACTGACTTCCCTTGAAGAGGGGGATGAAACACTGATATTGCTGCCAAATGCACTCTTAGTGAACTGAACACAAGGCCTGATTTCTGAAGATTTAACAGGTACTCCAAGATGTGTTGGATGGAAAACCCTGTGAGTTCTACGGGCCAAGGACCACACTGAGAATCTCTTCCATTTCACCAAGTAGGCAGTCCTGGTGGAGGACTTCCTACTGTTGAGTAGGACTTGTTGGACAATCTCCAACCACTGCTCATTCTCATCATTCAGCCAGGCAACAACCTGCCATAAGATGTAGGGAGCTAACTGCAGGATGGAGGTTGAGGCTGTGGTTCTGAGTGAGCAGAGCAGGGTGGAGAGAAAGTTTAATGAGAGGTTCAGTTGACAGAGCAAGGAGATCTGAGACCCAGCACTATCTTGGTCAAGCTAGAGCAACAAGAATGAAATTGGCCTGATCTGCCTTGAACTTCACAGTGACCTGAGCAATAACCAGAAGAGGTGGAAAGGTGTACAGAAGAGACGATTGACAGTGGCAGAGGAAGATGTCAGAGGGGGAGCTCAGACTGAGGCCCCCTCGACAGAAAAATAGTCAATACTTTCTATTTTTCCTCATTGCAAAGAAATCCTGGAGGACACTCTCCTTCGGGACCACCTGGGTCTCAGGGAGAAGACACTGCTGAGTTGGTCCACCGGATGATTTTGCACCCCAAACAAATGGACTGCTACAGGAGTGATGTCTATTTCAATGCAAAATTGCCACAGGTTGATCATCTCCAGGCAGAGTAACCTGGAATGTGCCCCCCCCTACACTTGTTTGTTCACATACATTTGTTCACATTGGGGTAGTATTGTCAATGAATATGTGAACCACTGTGTGTCTGATGTGGTCCTGGAAGGTACAACATGCATTGTGAATGCACCAAATTCCCCACACATTGATGTGGAGTGAGGCTTCCTGTTCTGACCCCAGGCCCTGCACCATCAATGAATGCACAGCGAGATAGTCATGGAGAGCTGAGATTGCAGACTGAGGCAGAGCTGTTGAATTACCTGGAAGCAGTCAGTTGGCAGGAATACCCTTCCTCATGGAATCTAACAGGACCTCAATTAACTTGATTTTTTGAGCAGAAGTCAAGGTTGACTTTGTGGTGTTTACAATGAATCCTAGACAGTTGAGCAAATGTAACATGATGTCAATATGGGCGAGATCCTCATCTGTGGAGCCGCCCTTCAGTAACCAGTCATTGAGGTACAGGAAGATGTGGTTTCCCTTTCTCCTGAGATATGCCAAGAGCACTGCCATACATTTGGTGAAGACTTGGGGGGAAGAAGAGAGGCCCAATGGGAGAACCATATGCTGAAAGCAGTGTTCTGCTACCACAAAATGAAACTTCCTGTGTCTCAGTAGAATTGCCATATGAAAGTAAGCGTCCAGAGCAGCGAACCAGTCATTCTGAGACAGTATGGGGAAGATAGCCAGTAGTGACCATGCAGAATCTCATATACTTGATTAATTTGTTGAAGCTGCGAAGATCAAGAATGGGTCTCATCCTCCCCTTGGATTTTGGTATCAGGAAGTACTGGGAGTAAAAGCCATGGCCCTGGTGTTCCAGTGGAACTTTTTCCACTGCTCCCAACTTCAACAGAGAGCTAACCTGCTTGATGAGCAATGTCTCATGAGAAGCGTCTCCTAAGAGGGATGGGGTGGAGGTGGGAAGGGGCCATGGTGAGGTACTGGATTGTGTAGCTCAATCTGACAGTGTCCAGCTATCAGGGGTAAATTGAATCCTAAGCATTGCAAAAGTGGACCAGCTTTTCCCTAAAGGGATGAGGGCTCAGAGAGGGTGGAGTAAATGACTGGATCAGTGCTCTGGACTAAGAAGTCAAAGCGGGCACTTAGACATCACTGAGAAAGGGTGTGTGGAATGTCCAAAGCCTGAGCACAACTACTTCCTCTTGTGGGATCTATACCTCTTTCTACAGTGGTCCCTCTGTATTGGGGGGAAAGGTTGCACAAAAAATCTGCGGGTGATACTGTTGCTGTAGCTGTGCCCCATAGTGGCATCTTTACGCAGCTGGCTCACAGACTCTCATGGACCTCAAAGTAGCCTTGGAATCCTTGAAGAAGTTCAGAGTGTCATCAGTCTTGTCTGAGAACAAGACTTGGCCATCAAAGGGCAAGTTTTCAATGTCCTACTGGATATCCAAAACAATCCCAGAGTTTTTAAGCCAGGAAGCCTTCCTCTTAGTTACTACTGAGGCCGTAACCCTGACCAAGGTGTCTGCAATGTCAAGGGCAGACTGCAAGGACATTTGGCCACCAAACAGCCTTCTACAATGAATCCCCAAAATTCCTTGTGTGAGGCCTTGGGAAACTGGTCCTTGAATTCAGCCATGGCTAGCCAGTTGAGGAAAGCATTCTTGGACAGCAAAGCTTGTTGATTTTCGATCCTCATCTGTAGGTATGATGAGGAATAGATCTTCATGCCTAGAAGTTCCAACCACTTGGAGTCTCTGTCCTTGGGAGTAGCCTTGAACCTATTGTGCCAGGCCCTGTTGTTTACTGCTGTTATGGTCAGGGAATTCAGGGCTGGATGGGAATAGAACCCTCAAATCCCTGCATGGGAACAAAGTAGTGCTTTCCCATGCACTTAGTCACTCATCGTACTAAGGATGGTGTACTCCATAGGGCTCACACCGGCTTGAGGAATGCATCATTGATCAGGGGAGGGGGCACGATCCAAGTTACGTAGGATGTAAAATGTCACCAGTTTGTGTGTTCTCTCTTAGAGAAACACTGCTTGGATTCCCAGGGATTCAGCTACGTGGCAAAAATGTCCTGGGACACCTTAAAATCCTCCAGAATAGAAGGGGAGGACAAATCAGGCAGCATGACATCATCTGGCAATGAGGATGAGGGTCTCAGGTGAACCACAACCAGCTCTCACTCCCAGGAAGATGTACCTGGGAGGGAGGACTCTGGTGGCTCTGGAGCGAGGAAGACTACTGATGCCTGAGCTTGTGGTTGATCAGCAGCCACCACCATTGACCTGGTGGGTGGCCTCAGCTTTTCTGCAGACTAAATAAGCCCAGTTTCCTTGGCATCTCCTCATAAGTCATGCACCCCAGCCCCCTAATCATTTTCATTGCCCTCCACTGGACTCTTTCCAATTTGTCCGCATCCTTTTTGTAGTTGGGGGCCCAAAACTGGATGCAGGACTCCAGATGTAGCCTCATCAGTGCCACACAGAGGGGAATAATCACTTTGCTCAATCTGCTGGCAATGCTCCTACTAATGTAGCCCAATACAACATTAGCCTTCTTGGTAACAAGGGCACACTGTTGTCTCATATCCAGTTTCTTGTCCATTGTAATCCCCTCGTCTTTTTCTACACAATTGCCACTTAGCCAGTCAGTCTTCAGCCTGTAGCAGTGCATGGAATTCATTCCGATACCAGCGTCATTGCCTCACAAGGAGGGTAGTGGTGCCCACAGACATGAGGGTTCAGCGGCTCACTCCATCAGAGAGGCTATATGTGGTGCAGCCCTGGGAAAGTCCTGGATGAATGGTGAGTCAGGACCAAAAGGCAGAGGAAGTCTGTGGCTGCCTGGTACATTGATGACATGTAAACAATCAGTACCAGCATCTCCATCATTGGTACCAGTCTCAATGAACACCTGGAGGCCAGAACCGGTGTCAACATTGTAGAGGTTTTGCCCTTCCCATTCAGTACTGGGGAAGGGTCAGAGATACCTGAGCCATCCCATGTGCTGGAACCAGTACTGGGCCAGTCTGCCCTTTTCCTGAGGGAGGTAGAGTAGTTGCCCTTTGAGCTGCAGCAGTCCTGATTGATCTTATGAGACCTCTTCCTAAGAGCAATGATGGACAATGGCTCCTCCACCTCTTCAGAGAGGTGCCTGCCCTGGAATGAGAGGTTGCAGTGTTCTCCAAGGCCAAGAGCAATTTTTGGCCCAAGAAGGGCCTTGATACTGGATCAGGATGCCTGGTCTGTTCAAGCAGATGCTGCTTGAGGCAAAGGTCCCGTGCCATCTGAGTCCACTTCCTGGACAATCTACAGATCAAACAACACTCTATAAAAGGTGAGCCTTGCAGAGAGAAAGCAAGCACCATATGTGGAGGTTGCTGTTGGGGATCACCCCTCCACAAGAAGGATAAAGTTTAAACTATCTATCTGGTAACTATCATTAGACACTATTTAGCAACTAACACTGTTTACTGATTATTACTGACACTACTCTATACAATAAAATAGGCTAAGACTAAATTTGAGGTTGTGAGACTACAAACACAGAGGTCCAACTCCAGCCACAGGCTGACAAAAGGAATTGAGGGGGGTCAGGGAGGCGCCACCTCTTATAGCCAGGGAAGGGGCCACAGCCACGAGGAATGAGCACCACCCCTCTACAGGTACTGCTAGGCAAAAGTCTCCAGCTCTGCCCCATGGAGCATGTGCACACCTATGTGAAATACATGTCTGCATCTACCTGAAGAAGACTTTTTTACTGTGGTGTCTTCGCAATTATTGTTAGATTCAACAGAACATTTGCCTGGTCTTCACTCTCCACCCACCATCCAGCAAAGTACCTTATGCAATGCTGTTGCAATGCCATCTACAGGAATTGGGAAGCAAAAAGATTATCAACTACATCCACCACTTCACCCACCGATATACAAAACCTCTATCCCTTGCCATCAAGCCTTTCCCCATATTATGGTGAAGTACTTATTAGAGGAAAGGAAGATTAGAAACAATGGGGCAGAGGACATGGTAATGAAAGTTACAATTGCCAATAATTTACCCCTTCCATATTGGTCTTTCCCCAACAGAGGAGCTTAAATGATGCTGATGTACAGAACAGCAAGAGAATAGGTGGCTTATCAATACTGTATTGCCTGCTGAAAATGGCTGCTAAAAGGTCTATCTCCAGAGGAGAGCAGATCCAGCATGAAATGGGTATTGATCCTAAAAATCTGACCAAATGGTTCTTATTGTCCACAAATACTGATGGCAAGATACCATACCAGTGTGATGGTCAGTCGTTTCACCCTCTCTTTCATGGTAGATGGATTGAAAATATCACAGTGTAAGGCACTTAACAGAGCAGAATGGCATGGGAGAAGATGATTGTGACAAATTCAGTTACAACCTTCCCCAGCCAAAACTCAGTATTATTGTTCATTACTAAGATGGATGCTGTTATTGCTACAACACTGGAGATAGACCCAAGCATAGTTTTCTAATGATGACTAATGCATTGATGATAACACATCCAGTTCCTGAGGTCTATTGTGTGAGAAACTGATTACTGATAAGAGTCTATCACCCTTTCTTTTGTAACCTTGTTTGGGAGCATGTTGCTTCTCAGGGTACCCGGGACTGTGAGTCACTTTACAAGAGTGATGCTAACTACATCTCTTGGCATTATGTTGCAGCATTCTGTATAGGGGTGTTTTAGCCTATCATAAATTGTTGATTTTTTGGACTTTACTCAAAGTGTGAAGAATTGCTAGCTTCTCTCTTAAATTTCAAAATTTTACTCATTGTGTCTTTTTAATCTAGATTATGCATTGTCCTATATTCACTGAACATAAACACTATCTTGTCACTGAAATAATTGAATTTCTCACTAGATTAACCTCCTGATGTAACGAAAATCAATATGGAACAGACCAGCTAGTCCTGTTTTCAGAACCAAATGGAAAGAAATAAGGGTAAGGCTAGAGATGGATAGAAAGTTTTAACTGCAATCCATTAAAAACAGATACTTGTAGGCTGTGTTCAAATTTTAGTGCTACAACTCAAATAGTCAGAAAATAATTTTTTTGGTTATACACGGAGCTCTACAATGGCATGAGCACCCACATACTCCACAGACAGAAAGGGAACTCTGGAACACAAGATTTGCTATGCCTCATCAGACCACTGCTCCATCAAGTAAGAAGGGAGTCTGGGGAAAAAGCAGTCTGGAGGCCAGGATGGGATGCTGGAACATGGAATAGGGATGGAGCAAAGAGATAGAAGCCCAGCAACGAGGAGAGGCAGAATGGGCTAGGGATGGAACAGAGGAGCAAAGGCGAGGCGGGTCTGGCCATGGGAAGCCGTGGAGAAGCCATGAAGTTCTGGAAGGCATAATCCGAGAGACAAGGCCAAGAGGGAATGGAAGATGGCAAGCAGAGAAGAGGCTGAAGCAAACACAAAAAAAGCCATGGCTACCACAGCCAACTAGAGGATTTCATTCCTTTCTTCTGAGAAAGGCTGTTACAGTTAATGCCAAAGAATGTAGTGAAACTAACTTTCTTAATTTGCTTATGGACGTTTCACTATTACTCTCAACATGAACAACTTGGAGATGAAGATGTGATTAAAACATTTTAAACACTCCCTCACAACCTTTGAACCAAAAAAGCAGCAGAGCAAAAAGTATTTTTTCAGCAGTGAGACTGGGCTATTCTTTGATGGGGATACAGTCAGCTTAGCACACGTAAAGAATCTGAAAGTTTTTAGAATCAAGTGACAGAGTAGGCAGACAGTGTGAAAAAGAGATCTCTATTTGGCACAAATGTATTTGCTTTTCCAAAACAGCTTATGGCACTGGGAAAAACAAGTGAATCTTTCAAGTGCTGAGATTTTTCTTCACCTAAGAAAATTGTCTTAACTGAAATACAAGTTATATGAAAAACATGTAGGCAAAAAGAAATCTAAATTTATAGCAAGTTAAATGGACATCGGGTCTAAGTCAAAAAATTGTTTTTCTGTAAAGGTTCTTATATCCCGTTCATCACCACAGTATTAAGCTATGTGGCCAATACTGATCACATGTTTGTTCTCTCTTTCCTGCTCTTCCCAGGGGCAGAATTGTATGTGCAGTAGAGCATTTTGATTTGGTAAGGCTTTGTTTTTAAAACACCTACACTCTACCATGGGTTTGTTAGAGAAGGTACAGTCAAAAGAAGTGCTCCTTGAACTTGTTAGAGCAAAAGGTTTGAGTTGGTCATTGGTTCCACAATCTTGGGATGGCCCCTGAGAAAATTCTCTCGACTTTGGAAACAAGTTTGAGAAAAGATGAAGATGGGTCACCAGCTCAGTCAACTACCTATTGATTAGCTACATGCCTGCTCAGATACTGACCAATGACTAAAGTATATGAGCCAGTTAACTTAGATGTGCAGCTGTGCACACCACCACCCACTTAAGGCTCATTACCATGTACTAATAGCAAGGCAAACACAACTTCACACAGTGTGAAAGGCTTCCAGAAGTGCCTAGGCCCTCTCACTACTGCCAGCAGGGCTACTGCTGCTGCTGCCACTGGCCCCAAAAGAAAGCCAAACTGACTGAGGGGAAATAGACATTCTCTACCACTAAGGGTCTGTAAATTAAAAGGAAACTGGAGGCTACAGCAAGGAATTCAGTTCCTACCAGAAGGTCAGAATTTGGCAAATTGCTATAGAAGTAAATACTTTGAGGGATCACAGAAGCCTACTGAGGATTTAGAAAGAAGATAGAGACTCAAAAGAGATATGCTAAAATATAAGCCTGCTGACTGGCAACAAGTTGGCCAGGGTGAGTGAGGGCACCTTAGCAAACAGGCATGGGTGGCTTATATTATTTCCACTGTGGTATGACTGGAGATTAGGGATCATGACACAACACAGCTGAGCAGAAAAAAAACACAATTTAAGTGTTCTGTGTCTTCACGCTGGAACACCACATGTAGTCATGTAGACATATTGTAACTATATGTACTTTGCTACCACATGCCTCTATGTTATCTCCTGCTTTTACACAGTCCCCCATAATCAGAGCACCCATATCACTGAGGATGGGATACATCCAGAAGTATTATTATAATCTCAATCACCAACATTCCTCTATCAGAGGTATCACATGGTCTCTGCTCTAGCCACGGTGTTTGGGGCCATTGTCCAATGGGAGTGTTTGAACATGAACAAATATCTGGTCATGGCCAATGGTGTTCTATATCTATGCAAAGTCCTCATTACCTGTGGGTATGCGATGAATAGTATTGTTTCAGGAACAAGCAAAACTGGCTATCCACACAGATTCATTGTCCATCTACTCAGAGAGCGGGTACCAGAAAGTGGCCAGTACCAGACCATTCAGAAGAAGGTACAAGTAGCACTGTAAGGTTTTCCCCATGGGAAGTTTCTTCTAACCCTGCCTGTTAGAAGTCAGAAGCGTGATCATGTATATGTGTTCTACTCTTTTAAAAATGCTATGAAATGTAACAGTGGATTGTTCTCACTACCTACGTAGATGACTAATTCTATTTTCTTAATCCTACTAAGCTCTTGGCCTTAATGATACTTCTGGCAATCAGTTCCACAGTTAATTTTACATAGCAGATAGTTATTTCCATATGATGGCTCTAAAAGGATAGGTATGTGGGTCTTCAGTGTTTAACACTTACACTGCATCAGGAAACTATTGGCACTGCTGCAGTGTGTTCACTGTTCACTAAAGCCAAAATTTGCCTCTAATTTTGGGCACTGCATTGTGTTTGTGCTTGATGTAACAAGCTTGATTTTCAGCTCAAGTTAACAGGAGCTGCTGGTGTTCAGCACCTCAGAAAATTCAATCCAAATGTGTCTCAAATAATCCAGTTTTAGTGCATAGAAATAATATCCATTTGTGAAAGTTTTTGGTCTAAGGTTATTTGTGCAGGGCAATGATTTTCTCCCAACAAACAGTAAAAACCTGTATTTTTTTATGGCATTGTCATTAGCTGCCAATATTTTTCCCTTGGATGCCTTGATTAATAACATCACAGTAAGATAGCATTTGATATTTCAAGGATGATTTCCTGTGCTGATAAGTGACAGCTTGAAGTCCCCACTCAGCAGCACAGCACCCTCCCAGAGCTGTGTAGTCAGAGATTGGGATAATCACACAGCAGAGTCAGAATTCATCTTCCCAGTATCAGAAGGGTAGCCGTGTTAGTCTGGATCTGTAAAAGCAGCAGAGAATCCTGTGGCACCTTATAGACTAACAGACATTTTGGAGCGTGAGTTTTCGTGGGTGAATATCTCCCCAGATATTCCTATGTAGCAGGATACTTGTGTACTGCCCCAAGCATGAGGATATATGCAATTGAAAGTATATTGACTAGTTTTGAGGATAGCATTGTGATAACGATCTTTATATTGCAAGGTTACTGGCTGGTGACTACCAAGTGATGTCTCAAATTGCTCTCTGGAAGGAGCCCATAATCCAGCAGATGCTCCATAGTCATGACATCTCAGGGCTCTTCCATCTCCTCAGAGACAATGGGCTTTTGGCCAAATACATACTTCAGAAACATGTGCTTGTCTGTTAGCTCTAGAAAGTCAATATGCTGCCTATGTCCTACTTCCTAATATCTCATTTGCCTCTGATTAGTCAGGTTCATTAGTTCTGCCTGTGCATCTGGTATCTAGACTTCCAGTTCCCACTATATGTTCATCCCAGGAGCTGCCCTTTCACCATGACAAGAGAGTCCAAACCATATGCACCTTGTAGATACCAATACACAATTATCACAACTAGCAGCAAACATCAGTTTTGAGCATGCACCAGTTCATGAATAAATGTACAAGGGGCACCTAACCTGTCCTCTTGAAAAGTGTGCTTACATTCAGAGTCATTCTTAGGCAAACAAGCTCTGAACAACCCCTTAATTGTTCTACACTTATGTTTCTCCATCTGTAAAATAATTAGTCTTTGCTTTAGGAAGCACTTTAAGAACTTTTCATCTGAGGATCTATATAAGCACATAATATTAATGTTATGCTTGCCTAAGTTTGCAGCCTGAAAAAAAAAAACCTTGGTTAAACTTTTCATGCTCTACGTAAATGCTTGTTATTTTCATTGACAAAGAACCATTTTACAATTAAAGTCTTTTCCACCGTTAACTCAGAATGGTTCTTCTTTTTGTTTCCATTTATTTTAATTTATAAATTCCTCAAAAGGTGAAGAGAGGAGTGATAACGTACACCAAGATATTCAGAGGAAAAGTCATACAGTATTACTCATATTGGTCTTTTTATACACTTATAAGCATAACAAATATGTTCTTGTTTTGCAGGCTTGCTAGGCTAGCTGCACTCATTATACTTAAAATTAGTGATGTTCTTCCTCTGAATATCCAAAATGTGTACTATGAATCAATTGCACTGATTGTGGCACAGACATCAGAAAGGGCTTACTCTTGGAACATTTTATTTCTCATACGAGGTCCTCATTAATTTTTGATAATTAATATAATTTACTGTTTTGCTCCATGAATAACAAGTGCACTTTGGGCTCTTTTAAACTGGTCATCACTGATTATGAATCTCAGTCTTGATATTTTTCATATAGTTTTATTTGAATAAACAGATACTATTTTTATTGTTTTCTTTATATTAATACTTAACACATTGGCAGTGAAGTGTATTTCTGGAGCCCAAGCATTGGTCTCATTACAGAAACATCCCTTGTTAACCAACAGTATTTCATGACCAAAATTTACCTTGTCCTAAACAATTATTTTCAGTCTAGCACATAGAAAAGCAGCTTGCAGTTGATTGCAACTTTTTTAGATTAAGTAAAGCAAAATTCTGTACTGGACATTCAAGGACCAATTTCATGAATTTTTAAAAATTGCATATTACCTCAAATGCAAACAATATTACCACTGTAAGGTTATTTTTCCACTCGACCACTTGAGGTAGACATATCATCAGTGTCTTCATAATGGTGAAATCTGAGGTAGAGATTTTTTCCCTAAAGGAAATTGTCATCATTTGTTTAGTACAGTTCACTATAGCTAGACTTGTTTAAGTAACAGTAGTGGTACAATATCAGTCTTCTCTGTGACAAATGACAGTGAAGCAGTAAACTGTTTCAATTCCAATCAATGTTAGTGTTGCCTGTTGATTGTCTTACCTGCCACTCCCTCCAAATCTGATGACAGCTCTACTTTATGTTTAAGTAGGGGTCTTATCCTGCAAGGAGCTGAGACCCTAGGCTATTGATAGAGAGAGAAAGAGCATTCAGCACCTTGAAAAAATGTAAGCTCTCAAGGACTCAGGTGTGCCAAGTTCTATTTACAGCTATGGCACTGTATAAAAAATTATATGCCAGATCCTGACATCTATGCTTAGATTTACTCAATCCATCTTCAGGGATTTTCTGGTCTTCAGCACTTTGTAAAGATCACGCCCCTTATTTATTTTAGGTATTTACACACAAATTTGAAAGTTTTGCCATTACTGTACATTAGAAGCAGCATAATGCACGATGGGTGACAGAAAACATATTTATATAATTCAGTGACAAAAAAACCCCCACAAAACCCAATGTTAATGTAGAGTTAAGGTTGCTTGGTGGTGTGTCATCCCCTTGCAGAATGTTGAGTTGAAAACTAAAAAACAATTTTCTGAATACCAGGAAATGCAGAATTAATTCTGCCCTCTTTCAGCCCTGCCCCAATATGCCCTGTTAACAGACATGCCTTTACTTTGTCAACCCCACAGTTGCTGAAATGCATGAGCTCTTCACATCCTTTTACAGCCCAGTCACTCTCACTCACAGGTTTCCAGGTAACACTATTAAAGGATAAAAAGGAAAAAAAAAAGTTACCCATGCCACCTTCCCTCTACCCTCTTTGAAGAGGGTGGTTGTTATGCAATGAATTTAGGGTGCACTGGCTGAGCTGAGGAGGTTCTATGCCTCCCTCACCTGACCCCCCAATCTCACTCACCTCCATTGTCATCCATCCACCTTTATCCTTCTTTCCATAATCCTGATTCCCACTCGCTGCAGCTCCAAATCCCTCTTCCCTCATCCCCTAATACATATCTCCTTCCAGGAAGCATTCATATATCTAACATTTCCCCAAAAAGATGATTACATTCCCCTTAAAATAAAATTGCCACCCATGATTGACAAATTGGAGCAACCTCCAGCCACTTAGTCCAAATGTCCTTTACTGTAGGTGAGAAGTTGTGATTACTTTATCCTTAGTTATGTTAATTGAAGGGTGAGTTCACAGCCATCATGAGGTCCTTGATTCATTCAGCCATTAGTATTTTTTAGTTTAATAGTACAAAGCAGCAGAACAAAACTGGCTGGGGGAGGTCTGGAACCTCTCAGTCAAGTCTTCCCAAATTTGGATCACTAGCCCTGCACCTATTCAGAGTAACCATCTGGATTCTAGAGCACTTACAGGGTCAACTGTTAAAGCACTTAGTGGGAATAGAAATCCTTTAGATTTTTTTGTGTGTGTATTGACACATGCACAGTGTAAAAAAATGTACTTAAGAAAATATTCTCAGTTTGGGTCCCCTAAAATTTTAGTCAGTATCTGCACTATCTTGGGTAAAACTCAAATTAAGACCATTTTGGGCCATAGATCACCTTTTTTAAAATAGCTATTTTGTTTTAGGGCTTATATCTTTAGAACCCCTGATTCAAGTGACTCTACATTAGAGTCATTAACCATACCTGTCACACTAAAATTTCAAAGCAATCCAACTGTGTCTGTCAATTTTAGAGGACTTAGAAAAGTCCACCTTTAAACACATTTTGATGCAACCTTAACTATAGTGGCACTCCCACACCATTAAAGTATAGCACATGTCACAGTTCAGGGCAACTACACCTGTACTGCCCCTCTGGTCCAGTGAGGGCTCCCAGTATTAGGTTTCCAGCTTACTAGTTGCCACCTCTCTTGGGCAGAGACAGAAATCTCTTTGCTTCCTGATAGATATTTCCAGGCTGCACAGCTCCCTGCCGATACTGTGAATCTCTTAGCAAAGTCAGCTGCACAAACAGCCTGCTTTACTTTTCTCTGCAGAGACAGTAAACAGTGTAATTGCAACAGTTCAGTTACCACACAGCTCTTTCTAAGCAAGCACATTTATTTTTAAGGTAAAACCATTACAGAGAAAAGATTAAAACAATAAAAGAACCTACACACATGTTAATAAGCCTAAAAGAGATCATCCCAACTCTAGCAAGGACTCTGGTCAGTGAACAGTCCTTCAAAGTGCTTCAGACTGGAAATAAGGTGTAAACTGACAGTGAGGGTAATTAACCGTTGAAACAATTTACTAATGGTCATGGTGGATTATCTATCACTGACAACTTTAAAATCAAGATGGGGTGTTTTTCTAAAAAAGATCTGCTCTGGGAAATAGTTTGGGAAAGTGCTATGGCCTGTGTTATGCAGGAGGTCCGACTAGAAGATCATCATCATCATAGAATCTCAGAGTTGGAAAGGACTTCACAAGGTCATCTAGTCCAACCCCAAAAAATTAGTTGGAGATATACCTATCTCCTAGAACCAGAAGGGGCCTCCAAAGGTCATTGAGCTCAGCCCCCTGCCTTCACTAGCAGGACCAAGTACTGGTTTTTGCCCCAGACTCCTAAGTAGTCCCCTCAAGGATTGAGCTCACAACCTGGGATTTAACAGGTAAATGTTCAAACCACTTAGCTATCCCTCTTCAGGCCTGGAATCCATGAATCCTCACCAAGGATTTTTCTCTGTCCTTCAATGGTTTGCCTCAGAGCCTGTGAGTTACTCCTCTGTGTTAGCTGGGCCTTTTGATTCTGGGAATAGGATAAAGTTCCTCTTCCCCAGGGCAAAACACTTCAAAAGTTCAAGTATGGAGCTAGGCATTTGCATTCCTCTTCTCCCAAGTATTTCCTAGGAAACCTCCTCAAGTAACAGTTCATTCTTTTCTTAGAAAACTATTTAAATGAGTCCACTGAAGCTCAGAACACAGCCCAAGGTTTACATTAGTCATGTCTCCCAGACAAAGTTACATACACTCCCACAATAGCACATGAACATTTGCATTTGTACTACAATGAGATCTTAAGATATTTAAACTTAATTTAATAAGGTTTAACTTAATTCAGTCAAGGATATTGCAGAAAATTGCCACACCTGTCACAAGCACCATTGGTAATACATGGTACCTAATAATCATTCAAGAAGCCAGGCTCCCTGCGTTCAAAGGCTTGCAATGTGAATAGATGAAATAAAGTCAAACGACAAGAGAAAGAATGAATCACAAAAGCAAAACTGAGCAGTAACATTCAAGTTGCATACACTGCAGAGAACGTATCTAAACCTGGTACATAGCAGAGCTGGAATCTTACTGATTGAGCCTCAGAAAAGTACCATACAAACAAAACCACAGAGAGAATAGTATGGCCATTTTATAATCTACACACTGACAAATTATTTCAAGCAAGGTAGTGATTTTAAAATCTGTTTCAGCTTTGTGCTGAAGATTTGACCCTAATGCTTTTAACACTTGTTTGCTGTTCTGAAAAGATGATTCACAATTGTTCATCTACCAGTGCCTTACTCTATTGTCTTGAGTATCAGAAGGGTAGCCATGTTAGTCTGTATCCATAAAAACAATGAGGAGTCCGGTGGCACCTTAAAGACTAACAGATTTATTTGGGCATAAGCTTTCATGGACAAAAAACCCCAAGTGCCCAAATAAATTTGTTAGTCTTTAAGGTGCCACTGGACTCCTTGTTGTTTTTGTCCTGACTGGATACTTTGGAAATGTTTGCAGATAAGAATACACAGCTCAATTTCCAGAGCAGGTAATATGTACAAAGGGTGAAAATGACCCCTTGGGCACTGGGTTAGTATAAGATCTATATGTCTTTTAAGCCACATGTAAATCCTATTTTGAAAGTGTGAGGTATAAACTTTGTACTGTCCACTCTGCCCAGAGGTAACATTAACCCTAGAACACTTGCTGGAGCATTCTTTCCCATATTTATTATTTATGCCAAGAACTCTTCTTTCCTGAAACCGAAGGACAAGTTCTTCATACCACATATGATTTTTGCAGCTATATTATACTAAGGGGGAATCAGGAGGTGCTTAGCACCTCTCAGGTTATGGCCCTAAATTTTATTTCAACCTCTCTTAGACTATTTGTGTTTCACTTTCCTATTTGCAAAATAGGGACAACAACATATCTCTCCCTAAATGGGTACTGAGAGGCTTCATTCATTGTATTTTTGACATTCTATGATGAAAGGCACTGTGCATCAGGATTGAAAACCATCTAGAAAATATTAGAATGGACAACCAAAACATGGTGATGGAAATCAGACTTGGTAGTAGAAACACTCTTTTTACAAAATTGATTAGATGGAAAAATGGGTAGCACCAAATACTCTGTTCATGGACAACAGGGACCGAGAGTCTGTGTTCCTCAACTGGATAATGATGTTTACTTACCACCTCCAAAGTTGTGTACATCATGGCACCTGCAGCATGAAATCAGAATTTGGAATGAAATCTGGGAACACTAACCTTAAGGTCAGGAGTGAGAGTAAAGGAAAAGCGGCTGCTGAAAATCAGAGTGGAAGAAAGACCCTGACATTTGCTAACATAGAGAAGCAGAGAAAAAGCCAGCCTAGACAAAATTTGTTACCAGGAGCCGCACAGTGACAGGATAGAGGTCTAAACAACTCCATCTGGATCCACTTAGGCATTAGAGAATCCGATCCTAATTCTGCACTTAGTCCACAATGAATTCAGAGCAACTTGGGGATGAGGGAGCAAAGGTGGCTTTATGTTAGGTTTGTGTCCTTGATCCTGTGATCTGTCAGGGGCTGACTGGTCTATTCAGTAAGTTAGAGAAGCCACTGGACTATGGTAAACAGTCATTCTAACTCACAACAATTTTCCTCTGGTCAATGGTCAATATAATGGTGATGGGTGTGCAACCAAGCCTCCTATGCTAAAGAGAATCCACTGACTGGTTAAACCAGCCAACCTAAATGGGCCAGTGATCTGGCCTTCATACTGCTGATCATAAGTAGAATTCAATAGGCCTATGTAACCTTGTTGTATAAGAGTAGGCAAGTTTGAGATCAAATAGAAGAGAAGACAAGAAAAGTTAGGCTTGTGCACCTCTCTAGCTGATGTAGGTGATTTAATGCATAATCCCTCCTGTAGGGACAGGAGCATTTTCTACACTACTTGGACATTGCAAACCACTTCATTTTTAGAGTCACTTTTTGCTGGTAGTACAGCAAGTCATAGTTTTCCCCATGAATTTTTCATATTTCTAATGATCAAACTGACAAACCATTTTTATTTTTAAGATTTTCTTAATTGTTATAAAACAGTACTTTATAGTAGGATCTCTGTGGCAGCAGTGTTCTTGTCACTGAGTCCCTTACTTAATGAAGAAAAATAGAAGAAAGAAGAGCTAGATGCAGTGAATCAATGCCCCACTGTGCAACATCCATTGACCCTCAACATGGGAAGTCAAAGCTACAGAAAAGATGAATTAGTTAGCCTTTCCTTTTCAGATGTCCACATTTTCCTTCAAAAAAAAAAAGCATCCATGCTGCAATGTTCATTGTCCATTATACAGGGTAAGATGCACACCAGCTCCCAGGAATAAAAACTATTTTGCTAGAACAGATAGATTTGTACATTCTCTTCTTAGATGGGAGCAAGCATGTATCTGTAGGTCCAAGTAAAGGAGTATCCTGAAACCCAGTTTTCACTCTTCCCAACAGCTGGATAACACCTGACTTATAACAATGTTGCTATTGATTATTGCTCCTCCATCAAAAAATTTCAATATTTATTGTAATGGCACAGAAGAAATTTTATTTAGCTTATACTATTGGGAAAACCCTAAAATATCTGGAATCTTTTGGCAGGGAGAAGAGGTGGGGAGGGAAGGAAAGAAATGAAGGACTCTCTCCTGGACAAAAGTAAGTGGCTAGAAAAATATCTATGCCTTCTCTGCTCAAGCGGTGAATTAGGCATTGCATCTATCTAGTGTAGCTTAGGTCTTTCTTGCTGAGTAGGGTTTTATACCTGCATGCTGTCTATGCTAGCACAGTCACACTGCTGCTACCACCCATACAGTGTTGCTGGTAAAGAAGTATATGATTGACTTTTGCTAGTATAGACAACCATAGTGAGAGGTCAAATGCCCTTTCTACACTGAGATATTAATTGTTTTAGCTCCTTTCTAGAAAAAATATTTTTAAAAGGCTCTTGAAGAATGGTGCCAACACAAAGTCAAAAAAGATCAAAACCAACTATGATTTTTTATTTTATGGTATTAAGGATTTCAAGTATTAACCTGAGACCTAGCAATTGAGGCAGAAAGCAATATTTTCAGTGGGATGAAATTCAGCCTTAATTCAAGCACATTCAAATCTCACTCGAATGAAAAGTGCAACTACTGTACTTACATTAGAGCTGAATTTGGGGCTTGTAACATGTTTTGTTCACATGTGATGTCTATTTTTAAATTCAGTTTACCAATAATTAGTGCAATGATTCATGACTGTAGTTACAGATGACAATAAGTATGTTGCCAGTGCTTCATTCACAATTGTTCCTGTGATATAATTAAATAACAAACATTAACAGGAATGTCATGAATAATTCTGCACAAATGGTCTGACTTTGAGAGTGACATGCAATGAAGTATGTAGGACTCCCAGGTACAGCTGGGTAAAATTTTTCTTCCAATTTCCTTTCCCCATTGAAAAAAAAGGCAGATTTGGATGAACTGATACATTTTGTGACTTTGTGTCAATTTTAGCAAATAAGTTTGGCTAAAAAAAACAACAAGCTGAAATGTTATAACAAATTAAATATTAATTGATAAGGAACTGGAAACAGGGTTTTTCCCCCCTCTGCAGCTGGGTTCCCTAACCATCCAGCAAGAACCATCCTCATACTCTTTCTGGCCCAAATGAATTATTTCTAAAAAAGTATAACAGCTCCCTTCTGAGAATCATTATGTTGTTGTGGTGGGGGGGGGAGGTTGCGTGTTCTGATGAACCCCATGTCTATATCATCCCGAGCCTAGTGCCCCTGGTAGAGTCACACTAGTTGAAAAGGTCTGGGAGAAGGTTCCAGACTAAAAACAATCCACCTCAAGACCCTCATGAAAGCCTAAAAATGACCATGTGAACCTCGCCTGGACTAGGGATACTGGGACCTACCCATGGGAGTGGTGTCAGGCAAGCATCTTGTGGTTATAACCCAGTCAGGCTTAACATGAAAAGGTGACATGGACCCATCTCATGGTCTCGCCACCCCTGAGGCAAAGAGTGAGGGTGGGGTGCGATGCCAGAATGGCATCAGAAGGGATGGACATCGATGAATTGGCCCTCCATGATGGAAACTGCCTCTAGGGACATGGAACATCACTTCACTGGTGGGAAAGGAGCCAGAGTGGTGGAAGAGGTGGACAGGTACCAAATAGATATAGACATCCCCACCTCCACACATAGCACTGGCTGGTGGTCTCTGTCCTACTCAGGAGTAGTCCCATGTGAGAGGCCCCAAGCGCGTGTGGGAATACTCACAAGTCCCCATCTGGGTGCTGCGCAGTCAGAGTTTGTCCTGGTTGACAAGAGGGTTGCCTCAATGAGACTTTAGGTAACAGAGAGGAAAATTGTGACTGTTGTTTGTGCCTATGCGCCTAACAGCAGTCCAGAGTACTAAGCCTTTCTGGAGATAGTGGGATTAGTACTCAACAAAGTGTCGCTGACTGTAGTTCTATGGAGGAGACGTCAATGCTCATATGGGGAATAATGGAGATACTTGGAGAGGAGTGATTGGGAGGAATGGCCTCCCTGGTCTGGACCTGAAAGGTGAGTTGTTATTGGACTTCTATGCTAGTCATGGATTGTCCATAATGAATACCACATTTGAATGCAAGGTTGCTTATAAATGTACTTGGTACCAGAGCACCTTGGGCTGAAGATCAATGATCGACTTCATAGTCATCCTGTCAGACCTTAAGCCACTTGTTCAGGACACCTCAGTGAAAAGAGGGCCGAGCAGGCAACTGATCAATGGTTGGTGGTGAGTTGGATCCAATGCATGGGATACCAGCCCAAACAATCAGTGCGAGTTGCCTGAGAATGTCTGGTGGAGGACCCTGTGTGGAAAGACTTCAATTCCCATCTCTGGAAGAACTTGCACAAACTGGGTTTTAGAATAAACAAAAAAAACAAGTTTATTAACTACAAACGGTAAATTCTAAGTGATTATAATGGATAGCAAACAGAACAAACACATTACTGAGCAAATAAAACAAAACAATCAAACTAGACTTAATACATTAAAAAAATTGGCTACAAATAGTAATTTCTTACCCTAAATATTGTTTTATGCAGGTTGCAGAGTTTCTTGGTAAACTGCACTGCTTGTAGCTTAAATCTCCAGGTATATGCTGAATTCCCTTGTTTCTTCAGGTGTTTTCAGCAGTCTTCCTTCTTGGGCAGAGATCGAGTGGAGAACAGCCTAGATTATCTCACTCCCCAGCCTTAAATAAGATTTACATATGGTAGGAATACTTTGTTTCCTAGTTTGACCCCCACCCCTTCCAATGGAAAAATACCAGAAGTCCAAAATGATGTCCAGTCCACATGACATGATCACCTGATCCTGCAGTGTTAAAGCAGCATGCCAGGAAACTTCTCAGGAAGGTGGGAGACTAGCATCTTCAAAGTCCTATTGTACTTCCTAAGGTCCATCCAGGCTGAGTGCATAATGTCTGGTGGGCATTTGCCAGGTGAAAACACAGTTGCATTCTACATAGTCCATATTCCTAACTTCAGATACAGCAATGATACATGCATGCAAATAGGATAATCATATTCAGTAAATAATAACCTTTACAATGATATGTCACATGACCCATCTTGCATAAAACATATCATAATTATGCCATATTCATATCGTAACCATATTTATATGAAGAATATGGGTCGTAATGTCACAATGGTTCGCTCCCGGAAGAAAGTGGACTGCTCTCTCTAGGAGGGGATGGAGCAGCTGCCCTTAGTGAACAAGTTAAAGTATCTAGGAGTCTTGTTCACAAGTGATGGCAAACAGGAGCCTGAGATCAACCGGCAGATTGGTGCAGTGGTGGCAGTGATTCAGGTGCTGTACTGATATGTGGTGGTGAAGCAGGAACTGAGTTCTCAGATGAAGCTGTCTGTTTACAGGTCTCTCTACATCCCTATCCTCACCTATGGTCTTGAACTTTAGGTAATGACTGAAAGGATGAGATCACAAGTACAAGGTTTCTGCGTAAGGTGGCTGGGCTTACTCTTCAAGATAGCGTGAGGAGCATGGCTATACGGGAGGGCCTCAGAGTAGCGCCGCTACTCCTCTGGATCAAGAGGAGCCAGTTGAGGTGGTTCAGGCACCTGATAAGGATGTCCCCTAGGAGGCTTCTGTTGGAACTAAACTGGGCACATCCCACTGGGCAGAGGCCCTGAGGCTGACCAAGAACCCACTGGAGGGATTATATCTCCAAGCTGGCCTGGGAATACTGGGGAGGAGCTGGAACCTGTTGAGGAGGAAAAGGAGGTCTGGTCCTCCCTACTCTCCATGCTGCCAACGTGACCCTTATCAGGAAAAGTAGCATAAAGGGAAAAGAAGAAGATAAAGAAGTATAACAACTTCAACAGGAGACACTGAGACATCCACTCTAGAATAGTCAATAGCTCAGTGGTTAGGGCTCTTTCCTAGGGGGAGAAGAGGGGTAACCCAGATTCCAGTCCCTGTTCTAGAGCAGGGAGTCACTGGGGATGTGAGAGACCCAGATTTGAATTCCTGCTCTGGAGTAAGGGAATTGAACCCAGGTTTCCCCACTTCCAGGTGTGCAACCCAATCACTCAGTAAAAGGGGACTTCCTCTTCCTCCATTTTGTGAATAGCACCTAAGTCTCAACTTTGTTTCCAAGTTTTCTTGGCTTTTATTTTAAAAGAAAAAAAATGGTTAAATATGCCTGAAATCAAAATGAAACATTTTAGGTAGAACAGAATATTTCACTTGACCTGAAATAAAAGTTTTTGGAATTCTTAATTCACCAAAAAATGTCAATTTGGGATTGACCCAAAATGAATATTTTTTCTGTCAGAGAACTGTCAGAGAACCCAAACAAACAACTAAACCAAAAGAGTTATTTGCACAGCTTTACTCTCAGGTTTCTTTGTTTGCACTTATGTCTGCCCAGTGAAGTGTGTCCCAAACTACCCAGAGATTTAGCATTAACTTCCCATTTTTTTAACTTTGGATTTTTTATAAATATTTGCTCTTTTCCTGTCCCTTAATGGAAATGGTGCTCTGAAAAGCTGTGGTGTTCCTGCTTCCTTAGTTTTGTTGTTCAAATCCATCAGGGTTTGAGTACCAGAAGTATTCCCTGTTCTGCTTATCACTACAGGCATCCTAGGGGCAAAGGCATGTTCAGGAATTTAAATTTCACTTCTTTTGAAGGAGCAAGTTGTGTGTCCCTGCTGCAGCCCTGGAGCTACAGGAACTATCAGCTCCTGCTCTGGCCCTGGAGCAAGGAGCTCTCTCCCTGTGGCCAGAGGAGTTCTGTGCCCCCACCAATTATTGGGGGTTCCATGCCCCTGCTTGCCCCCCACCCCCATCCCTTGTGCACACCTCTTCCTAGGGGCATCAAGGGTTTGTTTTTTTTTAAATCAGGGAATCCCTGGTTATGACATCAGCTATGCTTTCAGGGGAGCAGGGATGAGGAAGTATAATGACACTGCAATTAACTCAACCTTCCCTTTGAAGTCTAAATCCACACTGAAATTAGTTTTTTCAGCATTTATTAATACTCAGAGGAAGGCCTGAAGGTTTAAGTTTTATTTCCTCCACCCCCAGTCTTGCATATCCTCTACTCTATGTGTTTGATCTAAAATGAAAACAAACTCACATATAAAATAATAAAGAGATTACTAACAGCTTCTTTGCATTTTCTGTGTACTGGTGTGCCTGACAGCTGAAAATCTAATCTTGATTCCCTTAAAGGGGCCGTTATCATTTGCTGTTCAACATCACAGCTGTATACATCTTTTAAAAAAGGTCTCATGCTTCCTCCATCTGCTACTCCCCAAGTTTTTTACTGAATTAAGAAATCAGAGACTAAAGGTTATTCACTATGAAGATGTGGCATTTATCACTGGAATGTATTTAGCACTATTGTGATATTACAGGCTTTCCTATATGGAATGGTAGATTTATCACCACTCAAGGAAGTGCAAATTACCCACCAGTGCCATGGAAGGTTATTGTGCCCCACAGGGCAAGAGGGGAATTCACCTCCCGAAAAGCCCTGCCAGCTGAGACTGGCTAGATGATGTGCTGAGTCATGCTGTATCAGCTATGCCAGCACTGCCCACTGCAGACTCCCGGCAGGACGGGAAGTCACAGGTCCCTCGTGCCTTTATGATGTCGCCAGCCCTGTGCCAAGCTCTACAGCTCTATCCCTTGGGGTGAATCTGACCCACAGCCAAACAACACAGTAATGCCAATTACTTTGTGAAGCTAAATATCAACATCTCTTCTTTCTGAATTCCAGTCAGAACTTGTTATTGAAAACAGAAACTATCATCTCCGTCATTCTATGGACATTACCTTAGCTTTTCATCTTAAATCCCTCCCTTCAATAGATGATGGTCAAGCTATGTACCAGATTAAAAAAAAATCCTGACTGCATAATAAGATGCAAAGCACTCCTAAGAATAATTGTATCCTAGATTCTTTAATCTGCCAGCAATCACATTTTATTCACCTGTGGCTGTCTGTAGTCCTTTGTTGCAGTTTGGGAGACTCTCTGCTGCAAAATGAGCTTTGCAAATCTATTTTCATGCAAGATGCTAACAGTTTTACATTACCCTTTGAAGTGCAATTTTACTCTGAAAACTAACTATGTAGAAGTAGTACCTTCCTACAGAACAGATCTACTCCTGGGGCTAATCCTCACATGGCATACATGTGTCATAAACTTGAAAACTATAAAAAAAAACTTGGAGCTTTTAGATGCAGTGTTCTAGCGAGGCATTTATAACGTGTTTTTCACCATATCATCTCAGGACCATAACAATATGTAAAATTTAGGTCAATAGTCCACAGAAAAAATTGAATTCTCTTTTTTTCCAGGTAGGAGTTGCTTAGAATTTGACTTCTTTCTTTTAATCATATAAGAGTCAGAAACAGTCTCTGTACCAGGATGACTGATACTGGTGTCTTCTAGTATGTCTGGTCAGTAAGGTCTTGATCAGGCAAGGTGCTGAGCATCCTCAACTCTCCAGAAGCAATCAGCACCTTTAGGAGTTGTGGGGTCAAACCCTAAGGAAGTTAATATGTACGGCACTAGTAGTCCATTGCCAGTAAAAACTCACAATTTGTAAAATCCATATTAATGAGGAAAAAAAAATATTTTGACATTCTGTGGTTTTGCTCAGTTTGCCTAATTTTAATTTGCTCCTTCCAACTGGGGTAATTAATCCCACATTTTTTCCTCAGCAAGTGAGATTTTTATGAGTGTTTTGCAATGTGTTCTTTTCTCTGTAAATAAGATTTGATTGAATAAGACTAGGTAATTGACTGTTTGCAAAGTGTTCCCATCCTAGGAGTACTGTGACATAGGCAGGAAGGTTGCAGTCATTTTGTTAGGTGGTTTCCTTGATTGATGGAAATTTGTGACAAACTCATTCTTCTCCCTCTACTTCATCTGTGGATGTCTTAGTTTTGACAGAAATAGGAATAAACCTATCTGCTAAGGTTAGAAGAGAGACATTGCTCTCTTTGCCAAGCTCTTTTGCAATTAGGAGGTATTGTGTCAGTGAGTCTGCAGATTAAAGGTTCCCCAGTGGAGTAATGATTACAGCTTTGTTCCATTTATATCTACACTATGGAGAAACAAGGAAATATTTAAAAATAATGCTGCATCATTGGAGAAAAAATGAAATGGACATGCCAGGCAGTATAATGAAATTAATCGCCTCTGCTTTTCCAATTGTTTCTATGCTACCATAAACCAAAATTAAATGTAAATACTCAAGTTCAGAGAGTGCAGGTGATAGTAAAACATGCTCATGGCCACTGTAGGAGACTGAATTATTTCTCCATCCCTCACCCTTTCACAGAGTTGAAAAATCTCTTCAGCTCAATGGTAATCTGATCCAAAGCCAATTGAAGTCAAGGTAAAGATTCCCATAGACTTCAGTTGGTTTTGAATGATTGAACCTTCTGACCATTATGGGTGGTGCTGCCCCATTAAGTTCTCTTCCATGACTAGTTTACAGTCAGTTAAGGAAGATTTTAAGATATTGGTACCACACTGCACTTCCTGTGGAAAGTATTTGCCAAGTTACCATAGTGATACATGAGATACTTAGAATAGCAAATAATTGTGGAGAGTATGGCATATTTGTTGACAAATGTTTACTGTAAGTATGTATTGACTGGGACATGTGTGGTCTAACCTAATGCTCAGAGCAGGGGACAGGCCAGAGGGCAAAACAAGAAAGCAAGTGTCAGGTGGCAGGCAAGATCAGGTTACCAGGAGATCAGCAGCAGGCAGTAGAAGCAGGTATCACAGGGGAAGCAGTCCAAAGCAGGGATACCCAGCTGCATGGATAACTTCCTGTTCCTGTGCTGGGTTTATATAGAAGCTGTGGATCAATCAGGGTGCCCAGCATTCAGCCAATCAGAGCGAGTAATCTGTCAAGGTTCATCTTCTATTCTGGCAAGTGTTAGTAAGTGTCTGAGTGGCAGGTTAGACTTACTAGGGCCTAACAGCCCTGTAGACTAGTGTTCATGATCTGTTGTCCCTGGCAAAGTGACAGTCAGAGTACTTCATGGAAGGCTGTTTGTGATGTTTCTGGTTTGTGGTGTTTCTACTAAAACAGCAAGTATTGGATTCTTACAGGGAAGATTTTTGAATTAATTTTGCAAACACAAGTAGCCTGAGTAGTTAGGATAATAATTCAGATGTTAAGATGATCTCTCAGAATGAATCCATTATTCTTTCGAAGACCCCTGTTTATTGTGAATTTTAACTGGGTAGTACGATCACAGATTCATCTTTATCATGGAACTGAACTAATTAACTATGAATTAACTATTTTATAGCCTCATCCTGAGACTCTGTTTAGGAAAAATCTCCCATTAAAATGAACCAAGCTCATTCTATATACATTTTTTTGAAAAACATTAATGATATTTACAAGATACTTGCCAAGGGTATTGGGAGCTTGCATAGACATTTTCAATATAAATGCCTGAAATCACACAAACATTTATAGTATACAGATAATATCCTCCCACAATGTTCCTCCACCAAGATACCCTGATACTGTAAAAAACATAGCTGCTTTGATAAAAAGAATGGCCACAGTGAAAAACAGGAACCACCAATAAAAACACCTGTGAAAAGATTGTTTTCAGACATTTTTTGAATGTTGTGAGAGGATGAGCTTAGTGCTGTTGAAGAAAACAGAGTCTTCACCCTCAGTTTGGTTGCAACAAGTCAGAGACAGTTTATTTTCCTGACACTTGCAAGGGGAGAGTATACATGGGCAGGGGGTCCCCCGCGTCCCAGACAGGTCTCTGTTAGATAAACATTTGGGGTAAGCTTTTTTATACTTTTGTTACATATAGCAATGATCAACAATTGCATCTTGTTTATACATATTCCTTCTGATATCTTACTTTTCTCATCAATTTTCTGCTACAATCTGTGTTCCATTCTTATCTAACACAAGGTCAAAATAACCTCTCACAATTTTTTCCACTCACCCAGGCCCTGCATTAAAAGTCTCATGTTATTAAATAGAAGTTAGCCTGACTCTTGCTCTTCCTGGAAGACTAAGATGTCTGCACTTTTCCCAACTTCCATAGAGCATATGAACACACACACACACAAACACACATACACACACACAAAGTGAATTCCACAGAAGATTGCAAGGACATAGGAAAAGTTTGGTCATCAATATGCTAATCTAAGGAGGTGTCACATGAGGAAATCTTGCTAAAGTTGCACATACACCTGTAGCATGGTTGAGTTTGCATACTGGGGGCCTGATTCCCTAACCTATTACTCACAAACAGCACTCATTTACATGCAACTTGTTTAACTGAAGTTAATGTGACCAGTCACATGACTAAGCACTACTTGAAATGAATAAAGGACGCAGAATCAGGCACTCCATTCCTATAAAATCTGTAGGAAAGCTGGGATACTGGTATACAGTATATGGTTCATGGCATATGGAGTAGAGTTAACATGAAGAGATATGCATTGGGGCCTGATCCTCAGCTAGTATAAATAAGGAAAATTACACTAATGTTAATAAAGCCATGTCAGTTTAGACCAGCTTTGAATTCTCAGTTGCCTTTTATTGTATTCCTTTATTTGTCAGGAAGAGTTGCATAAAAAATTGTAGAGAACACCATTTTTTAAAAGGGCAAGTATAACCTAACTATGAAAGCAAGCATGCAACAGTCAAGAAAAGTGGAAGGAGAAAATACAAACAAAACATGAAACAATGATGAAAGTCTAAACTTAATAGCATCCCAAGCTTCAATCAAATGCATTGCTGATATGGTTCAGAAGTGTGCAACAAACTGCTGACCACACTGAAAACATGAATAGTTTAATTAAATTTTACTTCAGTTATATGTGAGAAGTATGGCCATATTTACTCTTATGTAAATATATAAACCTTTTGAATACACACCATTAAGATACTTTGTAAGAGGTGAAATATGGACTGCAAGTCTGATTCCTGACTGCCTTGCATCTTGTCCAGATCCTTGCATAAAGTAGAAGTAGAACATTGCCATTCTGGCTTGGTAGAGCTTTACGTTACCTCTGCATGTGTAAATGACTCCATAAGATGTGAGGGAGCAGGGAATTACGCCTTGCAGAGTGACACCCTTGGGGGAAAAAAAAGACCTTCAGAGTTTTTGTGCACGAGTAATTTCACTATTAGGATATACACTTGATTAGCCAGCATGTTCTATTTGAACAAAATTAGTCTTTACTGTAACTAGAGGGGGGGACCCAAATCAAAATCCTGTGTGGGATTTGGGTAGAATTCTATATCCAAACTTGGACTGAATGTGAATGTTGCAGGTGGTACCTCTCTCTCAAAAAAGCCCAAATAAAACCCTAAAAGCAAACATTGGGCGGGGACGGGAGAAAATTTGGGTCAGAATACGAACTTCTCGGCTTTGACATTTTAACACTATTAGGGAGTCAACGGAGGGAACAAGGCCAAATAGTGTTGTAAATACTATGTATTATATATTAAAGGATAGGACTTATGAGCTGAAGAAATGTCTTTTGGCAGTTGTTGCAAAGTACTTCTTAAATGTTGAACAAATCACTGGTGAAGTCTATATACTGCATCAGACTCACTCTGACCAAGAATCATTTACTTAGGAGTAAGTGTTGTCTATAGATTATACCTACACAAGCAAAGAAAACATTGCATGGTACCAAAATAATACGGGCTCATCCACATCTATATCATTAATTTCCATAATGTACTCAGTAAGTCCACTATGTTATACAAAAAACTTGCACTGTATCTACATTTCAGTTTCTAGTATAAATATTAAAGAATATGCCATCTGTTTCACTATGACATATATTTTTTTTCTGTACGCAACATAGTTTTCTTTTAATGAGTTGGTATACCTGAAGTCTCAGTATCTATTATAGTCTAACAGAAATGTTTCACTGTGCTGTTCATATATTTCATCTTATGTATGTTTCTGCGTATAATGTAAGAGAGCTTGCTGACTGCAAACTCTATGTAGGCCTGATTTATGTCTTGATGGCCCCTTATAAAAGTGATGTATTCTACTGCTGATGTGTAATTTATTTGCTTTAGTGGGTTTCCAGTCATACATTTATCTAATGCAGCTTTCCCCTTTCCTTCAAATTTGTGTATTATCCTCTAGTAATAGGTGTTGCAGTGTCTATATTGACTCAGTGGTCTGTAGTAAAAGCATGCTTTACTAGTGGCAAGGTGAGGGCTCAGAACCATGCCACCCTACAAAACAACTTTAAAAACTGGAGAAGTCAGTGGCCTTGACCACATGCCACTCACCCCCAAAGAGGCCTGCTGAAGAGTAGCACCATCTAGTCCTGCCCCTTGTGAAAAGGAGATGGGGTGCGAGGGGAGGGTACTTGATCTCAAGAGCAGGGGAGGAGAAAAAAGGAAGACTCCTAAAGACAAAGAAGGAAAGGAGATGGCATCCCAGGACCTGGCATGAAGGGGATGGCCAGGATGTTAGAAGGAAAGTGTAGGAATAAGGATTTCCACTGAAAGTCTGGGATGAAACTGAGCTTTATAGTGAATCTACAAGGGTTGAATGGACATGCAGGTTTGGTTTGCAAATGACACTGAGCTCTGCACCACTCAGAGAGGCTTAATGAAAATACACTCAAGCCTACAAAGCAATGGCCACCTAACCTACTAAGTAACCCAGTTATTCCTAACCTGAGGGCAGTGAGCAGGAAACGGATTGCAAAGGAGAAGTTTCTATGGTCACTAGTGAACAGCAGGAGACAAGGCTGCTCCTGCTGCTACCCCACCCTTGTGCCACCTTTCCACACACTGTTTCCCTCTGGAGCTGGGAAGCAGGAATTGCAAAGGCTGTGGAGCTGGCTTCAGACTCTGGAAGAAGCACAGTCCCACAGGTGAGCAATGGGCAGGCAGGGAGAGCAGCAGAGTACCCTACCCAGCACTACAAATAGCCACTGACAAGGTCAGGCATCTTCCTCCCCCCCCACTCCCTCCCCACATCCCTCACCCTCTCCTATGCCACCATCAGCAATCCCCACTAGCCAGGTCATTAGCATCCTGAACCAATCTCTCCTTCCTACCCCACAGCACCAACCCATCCAAAGTGACAGCAGCAGACCTCAACACTGAAAAGCCTCCCATTGTTTCCTTCTGTGATCCATGTGCCACAACCTTTTGCAGCTGCCACAATGGGATGATTTTTCAGTCAGTCAGTGGGTTTTGGACCAAGACAGCTTGAGATTCATAAAGTGATTACAGGGAGATTTGCAAAGCACAAAAGCCAGTTAAGTCCCCAACTCTTACTGAAAGTCAATACAAGTTGGATGCCTAGCTCCGGTTCATGCCTTTGAAAATCTGCCCCTATTATGCTTTTTTATCTCATTTCTAACCACTGACAAAAAATACAATAAATCTCAAACTTTGCCCTTTGTTCATAAGCCATTTTCTCATTTCAGAGATATACCAAATTTGACTCCACACTCCTTCTTCAATTAACAAAAGCTATTTCTATTTCTAACTTAGAATGAGCTGGAAATAAAGAATAAAAGGTTAAGTTATGTTTCTTTATAACTAGAACCTCTATGTCAGAAAAAAAGTAAAGAAAAGTATTGAGAATGGTTACCCAAGAGAAAGCTCAAACATTTCATAAACACTTGAAAAGAATTTTGACTGCGAAGAGGGATGCAATTCTTTATCAATTCCTAAACATTAAAGAAACATTCATGCCCATCTAGACTTTAGGATTTACTAGCTAGTTTCTAAGCATGTGTGTAGGTCCAACTATTTAAATAGAGACTTGCTTGTAAGCCATTTGTCCATCTTTTGATTAGGAACTTGCCCTTTCTTTAATCTTCTATATATTCTTACCTTTTATTAGAGCTGGATGTAGCTCCCTCCTTTGCCTTGTTCCAGACAAACCTACTTTCTCCTCCTGTCAAGGTTTTTTCCCCAACTTTGAACTTTAGAGTAAAAATGTGGGGGACCTACATGGACCCTTCTAAGTTTAATTCCTAGCTTAGATCTGGTAACGCTGCCACTAGCCAAAAATATAGTGTTTGGCACACTTCCTGTTCCCCCAAAACCTTCTCTGGGGGAACACAAATCCAAACCCCTTGGATCTGAACACAAGGAGGAATTAATCTTCCCCCTCTCCTTTCCCCCCACCAATCCCTGGTGAGTTCAGACTCAATCCCATGGATTTTAAAACAAGGAAAAAATCAATCAGGTTCTTAAAAAAGAAAGCTTTTAATTAAAGAAAGAAAAGGTAAAAATTATCTCTTTAAAATCAGTATGGAAAATGCTTTACAGGGTACTCAGATTCATATAGCCTAGAGGGACCTCCCCACCCAGCCTTAGATTCAAAGTTACAGCAAACAGAGGTAAAAATCCTTCCAGCAAAAGGAAAAGCATTCACAAGTTGAAAGAAAACAAACATAAGACTAATTCGCCTTGCCTGGCTATACTTACAATTTTGAAACATGAAAGACTGATTCAGAAAGATTTGGAGAGCCTGGTTGTACGTCTGGTCCCTCTTTGTCCCAAGAGCGAACAACAAACAAAACAAACAACACAAACAAAGACTTCCCTCCACCAAAATTTGAAAAGTATCTTGTCCCCCCATTGGTCCTCTGGTCAGGTGTCAGCCAGGTTCACTGAGCTTCTTAACCCTTTACAGGTAAAAGAGACATTAACCCTTAACCATCTGTTTATGACACGCCCCCCACATCTCAGCCAGTTCTTGGAAGGACAGGAGATCCAGGGAAAAGGGAAGCTCTGGGGGGAGAGGGGGAGAGACTCAGAGGGGCCGGGGGAGGCTTCCCCTTGCACTGCTGTCAGTGCCACTCCCCATAAATGTATTACTGTTAAGCAAAGCTATAGAAAGCCCTATTTACTTCATTTAACAAACTTCATGCCCTAGATTTCCAAAGGTAAGCTTATTATGGCTTCTGTCTTGCATTTGTTCATTTTGTAGCCAGCATTCTTTGATTAGATTAGATCACAGGTACTATGCTAATTTATTTATTACTTCACTCTCTTGCCCTCCACATCCTTTCCGAGAGCATGTACCACTCAGTTATATATATGCAAGCTGCCAAGCATATGCTTGGGAGTTGAGTAAATTAATTTCTAACACTAAGATAAAAACAATATGTTGTATGCATACAGGCAGGATTCTTTTGCATAAATCCTAATTTTATTTCTCCATTTTAATCACTTTCTTTCCCCTCATAATAAGATTTTAAATGGTCCCTTCTCTATTTATCCTCTTGTTTTGTTTGTCACTCAACTGCCCTGTGTTTCTTGTTTTTGTTTTTAAATCTTCATGTTTACTTGCATCCCCATTTGTGTTGTATTTGCTCCTGTCTCTAAACCTTCCTTAGTCTGATTTTCCTCTGTAGCTCTATTTACTTTACCTCTAGCTTTCTCTACCTCTCTACACACATCTCATGCTGCCACACTCCACTGCTTCTTGAGAAGCAACTAACAGGAAGGATGACTGAAACTGACAGGTGGTTGTAATAAGCACAACACTTGATCACAACAATGTCTGATTTTAATTCTGTTTCAAAATTATGCAGTTGCTTATGTGCCTTCTGATCCCTTAATTAATTTGTTGAGCCTTAATGTGGTGAAAAGAATGTGAAAAATAAAACACTGTGTGAAAACAAGAATTTGAGCTCACTGTCTGTGAATGAGACTAGAATTGGTCTAACTTGTCTGGTGGCACTAGGAGAATGCAAGTAATCATTGACTGCCTTTTTTATTCATATCATTGGGACTGATTTAGTATTTTCGCTTTATGAATGGCAGAAGTTTGCTGAAGTGGTCCCTTTCAAAATTGCTGGGGTATCACCTTACATGGTTTAAGATTCCTACCTTCTCTGACGCAGCCCATTTCGCTAGTGATAACAAGTGATGATCCTTCAGGCTCTGGTACAGGAATATATCAAGTGATTTCCTTCTTTTGATGTGAAGAATTTCTGCAGTGTGTTGCTCTCAAAGCCAGTTAATGGCTATCATTAATCTTAAATCTTAAGCTCCTGCTTCCTCTACCATTGTCCCTGATAAGAAAGTGAAACCATACAACAGTAACAAATATACAAGTGATATTACTCACATCTCTTGACAGGGTCTTTGACTGCAGTAAGCCTATCTTTTTAATTATAGACCCACTCAATAGAAAGAGAAAAGTAGATAGCCAGCACACAATCTTCCACAAAAGTACACTGTACATAGTACCTGTGTGATATTTCTAAACTGGTCTACATGCACAGTATTATAAGTAAGAGTCAGATAGATTTTCTTCCATTCTAACATTCCCTCAATGCTTTGTGTATTTGTGCATATCTTTCTTGCACAAATATCTTTTGGATTAAAAGGTATTTTAAAAGATTAAAAGCCCAAAGATGCTGAAAATTTGAGTGATAGATCAGCAATTTTCTGAGCTGTGCAGTCAGGAAAGATATAATGTTCTCATATGTTCTAACTGAAATATTTGCATTTCAATAACTCAAACTACTGAAGAAAGAAACTTAAAACTGGGCTTTTGTTTTACAGTCTCATGAGGAAGGAAAAATAAGTCAAGTCTGAAGACAATCCTTTCTATATTTGCTATGTTACTAATATTTACATTGTCATTTCTCACATAGAATCATAGAATAATAGAATATCAGGGTTGGAAGAGACCTCAGAAGGTCATCTAGTCCAACACCCTGCTCAAAGCAGGACTCCACCACCTCCCTAGGTAACCCATTCCACTGATTCACCACCCTCCTAGTGAAAAAGTTTTTCCTAATATTCAACCTAAACCTCCCACACTGCAATTTGAGACTATTAATCCTGGTTCTGTCATCTGTTACCATTGAGAACAGTCTAGATCCATCTTCTTTGGAACCCCCTTTCAGATACTTGAAAGCAGCTATCAAATCCCCCCTCATTCTTCTCTTCTGCAAACTAAATAATCCCAATTCCCTCAGCATCTCCTCATAAGTCGTATGCGCCAGACCCCTAATCATTTTTGTTGTCCTCTGCTGGACTCTTTCCAATTTTTCCACATCCTTCTTGTAGTGTGGGGCCCAAAACTGGACACAGTACTCCAGATGAGGCTTCACCAACGTCGAATGGGGGGAATGATCACGTCCCTCGATCTGCTGGCAAAGCCCCTACTTATACAGCCCAAAATGCCATTAGTCTTCTTGGCAACAAGGGCACACTGTTGACTAATATTCAGCTTCTCGTCCACTGTAACCCTTAGGTTCTTTTCTGTAGAACTGCTACCTCACCACTAGGTCCCTAGTCTGTAGCAGTGCATGGGATTCTTCCACCCTAAGTGCAGGATTCTGCACTTGTCCTTGTTGAACCTCATCAGGTTTCTTTTGGCCCAGTCCTCTAATTTGTCTAGGTCCCTCTGTATCCGATCCCTACCCTCCAGCGTATCTACCACTCCTTCCAGTTTAGTGTCATCTGCAAACTTGATGAGGGTGCAGTCCATGCCGTCCTCCAGATGCCCATATCAAAAGCTTTGCTAAAGTCAAGGAATAACATGTCCACTGCTTAATATACTTGTTAAAGTTTCCTGTTCTTTGTTTGCCACGACTAATTTATTACTAACTATTTGAGTTAGTAGAGCACCAACTGTCAGGGAAGTAAGCAGTAATAACATTGTTTTAAACTCCCTGGTAATCAGGGACTACTAATGTGGTCCCTTTGACTCTTGTCTATTAATGCAAAGTGAGAGATGGGGTAGTGAGACTGATCCAGGGACAACTTTGGTGCCAACTGGCAGAGAGCACAGGGAGTGAATAGGGCTTTACAGGGATCACCTGGGATCCCACATATACATAATAGCTCACCGAAGAGAGGCATATGAGGTTTCTTGCAAGAGTTAGTAGCCACTGGTTGACATAATCATTATTAAATGTACGTACAGATAATATATAAGGAGTTATGTATCTACACTAAAAATATGGTCTTAAGGTTTCATCAGGAGGAGACATAGCTCAGAAATGTTACTTTCAGGCAGGAGGTAGCAGACAACTATATCCATGTCTGGCCATTTGGGTATTATGTATTGTGTGCCAGGCACTATATGTCTATTTGCATACTAAGCCAATGGTAAAATGATTGTTTTATACATAACCGTTCTTTTCCCAATACTGCTATTTGAATTGCTGTGCTTTGTTAAATAAACTTATACTTGGTTTTCACTATAAATAAATCTAAGTGCTCTGTGTTAAGCAGAGAGGTGATCTGAGGTGAAATGGGTAAGCTGGAATATGCTGCTTGTTTCAGAGTAGAAAATCTGTGAATACTGCAAGTGTCCAGAGAATCAAGTGCTGGACATTCCAGGGAGAAGCTTGGAGGGCTCACGGGTTGGAGTGTGACTATTGCTGACCTGTGGACTAACAGCAGGGCCAGCAAGGCCTAGAGGGGAGTGTTTGTGTTAGTGATGACTGATGGAGCTGACCCATGGAAGAACAGACACTAAAAACAAGTGGTAGTGAGGTGCCTCACAATGCTGGGAACCCCTGGGAAGCATCAGAGACTTCTTGTGTGCCTTACTGCAAATGCCAGACACAATTGCGCCCCTGGACTTTGTGGGGAGCTTAAGAAGCTTGCGTTATGTAATGCAGACACAGTTGGAACTGAGATACAGAATTGGCCACATATCTGTCAAGCTGTAAATCTCACAGTGATTACCAAACACCACAGACCACAACCCTGCAAATGCTTGTGTGTGCTGAACTTTACAAAGATGAATAAAGTCTGACACATGCAAAAGTGTTTCCAGGATCAGGGACTTAGTACTTATGCCATATAATCTATATCATATAAAATATACAGTGAGCAAAGTTTTGCCTACTGTAACAGAACTACCTGTTCTGGCTTTTGGCCTGTCTGCTGCCTCATTTTCCCCTCATCTCCAATGGTTCTTTCTTGGCACTCAGCAAGTTCAGTTACTGAGGTGCCTTAACCCTCTGGCTAGCTAAATCACACAAAAAGTCCACCTCTTTTGGAGTACAAAGAAAGTCCAAACACACACAGAACCAATCTTTAAAAGAAGAACCAATCTTCTACCTCAGTCTCACCAGGCACAGTCCTTTTTCCCTAAGGGTCTGTCCATTTTACTGTCTCTTCAGCCTTTCTCCTGGGCTCAGACGCCAGCCCTCCTGGGCTGTAACCAAACACTTCTTCCCCTTGTATACAGGAGTCATTGCTCTGCCCCCCACACAGACACAGGGCCTAAACAATTAGGCTGTCTACCTCATTTTCTTAACCTGTCCTGCTTCTTCCCAGAGCCTCTACCTATCCTCCCAGACTTCCTGGGTATCTCTCAGTCTTGTATATAGCACTGATTTGCAAAACCATTCTCCCTGGAGTCCTTCTCTATTAGGTTACCTCCCTCCAGCTGAGCTACCAGCTGCTCTTGTTTTCCTAGCAGGCCTTTCCTTAGTTCCCGCCTCTTCTGACGCTATTCTTTTCCTCCACTTAGGAGAGAAACACCTATCACTGGTGCAGATAAGCGCCAACTCCCTGAAAAGGCCAACTAATATTGTGAAACTGTTAGGTAATCAGACATACTGCAAATCAGATCATTTTATAGATTAAAAAATGTGGTTATAAATTGCACCCATAACGAGGAGTCCAGTCCTTACCCCAAATGAAATATATTCCTTAATCTTCGTACTACCTGACATGTGATACCAAAAAAAGGGACTTTACAGTTTGGGATAAGTTGTTCACATATATAGGCAGTCCTTGACTTTACGCCGTTCAACTCATGACGAATGGCACTTATGACACTTCTGAATTTACACCTTGATTCAACTTATGACAGTTGGTTTTGACTTTACGATGCTCGGTCCCTCAATGGAGTGGTTTGTCGTTCCAACGTTCTGATGTACAGTGCAATTTTCAGGAACCAATTGTGTTGTAAGTCTGAGGACTGCTTGTACTCCACTCTCAATGAACTTGTGCCCCATGCACTTAGGATGACTGTTCATTTGGCCAGCATTATCCACATGGGCCAGTGTGATGGGGTGCGGTTTCCATCCAGTGCGGGGTGCGTGCTCCCTGTCCCGCAAGCCTCCTGCCTCTAGGCAGTGAAGCTAAGGGTTTAAGTCCACTGATCAGCTCTTTGCTGTAGGGCTGTGTAGCGTAGGAGTCAGAGTCAATAGCGATCCCATGACTCCCCAGGCTGTAAGGGCTAGTGGCCAGAGTCAATAACAATACCCTGACTCCAAGGGCAATGGGGCCTAGTGGCCAAAGTCCATAGAAACAGCCTGACTCTCAGGGCAACAGGGCCTAATGATCAGAGTCAGTAACAGCATCCTGACCCACAGGGCAGTGAGACTTAGCAGCCAAATTCGTTAGGTTCATCCTTGTCAACAGGACAGTAAGGGTTGGTGACTGGAGTAAATAGAGTTGGTTAGACTTAGTTTTGAATTGTGAGTGGAGAAGAGAATAGAATTAGAGCAACCAAGATATTTCTATCACTGAAGTGTACAGAACTACCCCTTTCTTTCCAACTTGTTATGCTCAGACAAGAATGCATATAATTTATTTTCCAACTTTCAGAGTAGTCCTTCAGTCCATAATAAATAATCATTGAACTTAATAAATATATAACACAGTAAAGTGTTTCTCATGATCTAGCTCTGAAGGAAACAGAATTCAGGATTTCAATCATCTGAGCTCTAATAAATATTTTATCCATTTTATAGTTTCCGAGACTACACCTAAAATAATATTACACTTCTATTACTGAGGAATGAATGACATTTGAAATTTAACAGGTTTACACAGAGGAGAGAATAGAAAAGCCATCACTGAAGTAAACAAATGAGTTATTTCTTTTCCAAATTATCAGCTCAGATATATTTTCCCTCAGTTCCTATTATTGTGTTGCAATGAACAGATACACACTTGCATCCAATAAATATAGCTACATTTCATAATGATTTTTCTGCTAGGTTTCTATTAATGCACACATGCAAGTGTCAAATGGAACATATTACTTACTTTGTCTTCTACTTGATACATCCTAGGAAGTAAGAGAACCCCAATAATATAATTAATGTTACTAGCAGTATAATATCAATATGAAAGGTTATTTATTTATTTATTTATTAGCATTTGTTTCACAGACTACAGTATACTTTTTAAAAAGAGCAATGATAAACTTTTCAAAACGCATTCTTATTTCTCATCCATTCACTGCTCTGAATTTTCATTACCCATAAGGAAATATACACTGCTCTGCTTTCTTTCAATACATTGCACTACCCTAAAGCAACATTTTTGTTAAAAGGAAAAGTAAGGGGTTAGGTCTGACAAGTCATCTTTTCTTTCAAAATAAGGTCTCCATCTCTAGTGGATTTTGAACCTTCTCCATTGTGGGCATTTCACTAATTTCCTCTTTACCTCCTTTTTTCAGATACACTAGAGACTACTGATGGTGCAGAGGGATGGGATACCAACTAGAAGGGCTAGGATTCAGTTTATGGCCTCTCCCCTTCCCCTGCAGCCTAGTAAGCACCCAGACCAGGGTTTCTCAAACAGCAGTCACCACTTGTGTAGGGAAAGCCCCTGGCGGGCCGGGTTGGTGTGTTTACCTGCCCCATCTGCAGGCACTGGCCGCGGATCGCTGCTTCAGGCCAATGGGGGCTACTGGAAGAGGTGCGGTCTGAGGGACTTACTGGCTGCCACTTCCAGCAGCTCCCATTGGCCCACAGCAGTGATCCACAGCCAGTGGGAGCCACGATCGGCCGGAACTGCGGACGGGACAGGTAAACACACCAGTCCGGCCTGCCAGGGGCTTTCCCTACACAAGTAGTGAGCCCTGTTTGAGAAACTCTGACCTAGACCAGGGGTGGCCAGCCTGTGGCTCCTCAGCCGCATGCAGCACTTCAGAGGTTAATATTCAGTTCCTTACCTAGGCACGGATTCCAGGGCTGGAGCTATAGATGCTAACTTTTCACAGTGCTGGGGGGTGCTTACTCCTCAACCCCCTGCTCTGCCCCCACTCTACCCCTTCCCTCAAGGCCCCTTCCCCTGAGCCTGCCATGCCCTCACTCCTCCCCACCATAGCCTCCTGTGCACATGAAACAGCTGATTGCAGGGGGAGGGTGGAGTAGGTGCTCTCTGGTGGAGGCTGCCAGCAGGTGGGAGGTGCTGGGGGCTGGAGAGCTGATGGGGGGCTGCTGACATATTACTGTGGGCTCTTTGGCAATATACATTGATAAATTCTGGCTCCTTCTCAGGCTCAGGCTGGCCACCCCTGACCTAGACACACAAGGCACCAATTAGCACTTCTGTCTCTTTTCTTGCCAATGCTAGCAACAACAGTAAAGGGGCAAAAATCCTGGGGGGCAGCCCTTTCCCACCTTGCAACATGAAAAGAGAGGGGTGGGGGGCAGTGATTGTGACAGTCATGGGGGAGGACAGAGGTACAGGATGAACCTTTTGAAACTAGATACTTGATACAGGGACCATCCTGGTCCTTCCTTCTTTGAAAGCAGGTAGGCATATGAAACATAATTTCATAATGGTGTGTTGGTTAGCAGACTGTGGACTGAAGTCAGGTAAAGGTCACTCCAACATTGCAGGGAGGGATCAGTCATGCATATGTGGTAATCTTGTTGTGCAACACGTTTGATTGGCAGCCAGATTTAGCAATTATGATTGATCTAAAGTATGGACCACTCAGAGAGAGTCCAAAGCTGATTGGAGGATAGGCATGCTAATGCACCATTTCTCAAATGCAGCCACCATGTGTGCATGAGGCCACCATGGGGTTTCCTTATGGCCATGGCAGTTTTCTGGGTCAGGGAGGAAGCATCAGCCCCTCCAACTTCCCTGTAAGCTGCACTGCCATGCAGCAGCCTATTTAAGTGTGCAGGTCTCAGGGAACCCACCCGAGGACTAGCTGGGGGAGGGGTGCCCCTCTCCCAGCCCCAACCTAGCCCAGCCACCAACCTGCCATGGCTGGGGTGCCCCTCCACTGGCACCAACTCTGCTGAGGCCTGACCCTGCCCAGACCCAGCTGCGACTGGGACACCACAGCCCCAGGAATGACGAGAGTGGCCCTCCCCTGGCCCCAGCCCAGCCCCACGCCGGGCGCCCCTCCCAAGCCCAAACCCAGACCTGGTCTGGACCTATTGAGGCAAAGGAGCACCTATCCTGCAGCCCCAGAGTTGCCGCAGCAGAAAGAGGCACCTCTTCCTCCCAGTGCAGGTGCTGCTGAGGGAATAGATCTGGGGAGAGTCCTCTCTCCTCACCATAGCCCCAGAAAACCCTCCTGGCAGGGCAGTAAGGCGGTGAGCGGTGAGCCAGCTGCAGAGTGAGCAGGCGAGTGACAAGGCAAGAAGTGAGGAGGTGAGGCGAGTGATGGGAAGGCTAACAGGGGAGTAAGGAGGTGAGCGGCAAGCCAGCAGAAGGGTGAGGAGGCAGACAGTGGGGTCTGGCTGTGAGTGGAGGAGTGAGGAGGTGAGCGGTGAGCCACCAGCGAGTGGGAGTTCTTGCGGTGGGCAGGGGAATGTCTGTGGCCGGGGACTGAGGAGGAGAGCGGTGGGTGGGGGACTGCGAAGGGATGCAGAAGGGTGGGCAGGGGGGGTCAGGAGGCAAGCGCATGGGCAGTGGGTGGAGCCCCTTTTGGGGATGCTAGCCCTTGACTTCACTCCTGCAACCCAACCCCCCGGCAGCCAGAGCCTCAAGACCCCTCTGCCCACCCTGCATCTGGAGCTACAAGCTCCCCACCCAGAGAAGCCCCGAGCGTCCCGTCTCTCGGCTGGAGGATCCCTGGCTGGTTTAAACCCGGAGCTGTGGTAAACATCTGTCCCAAATCTGGACTTTAGCGTACAAAATCTGGGTGCTTACTGTGAACCTCCCCAAGCTTATACCCAGCTTGGATCTTATTTCGCTGCCACCAGCCGAAGTTTTCCAGGGTTTCGGCCCCCTCGGGTTCCCCAAACCTTTCCTTGGGGGACCCCTCCAAGACCCAGAGCCCCTGGGTCTCCTCTATCTCATCCCCCAGTTCCCCCCCCTTTCCTGGGTTAGCCGGTGCGATGCTGTCCTATTCCCTTTGAATACAACCAGAGAGGCAATCTAGCTTCCCCGAGGCTATGCATTCAAACCTAGTCAGCTCACACAAGAGATTCACCCCTCCCTTTGTCCCGTAGCCTTTTCCCGCCCTGGGACAATAGGAAAGTAAGACACAGAGCTTGGGCTTTTCCCTCCCCCCGCCTAGCCTGTCACAGATATAACAGAGCTCCTGGCACAGAAATTCCTCTCCCCTCTGCCTCACTAGGAAAAGAAACTCCCACAAGTTTTAAAAAGAAACTTTATATAAAAAGAAAGAAAATACAGAACAATAATACTGCATTAAGAAACTCAATACAGGAATATGGCTTATAAGAAAATAGGAATAAACAGTCTGATTTAAAAGATAGCCCAATTAAACCAGTCCAGCAAATCAACACCCATGTAAATACAAATCAAAGCACATCACAGCCGATTACTTTGTTCCCTTTTGTACTCACAGAGGTTTAGTAGAATATTTGAAAGAAGATGGAGTTAGAAGAAAAGCTTGTTTACTCACAGCCGAGGAAAACAAAAAGACCCCGAGTTTCCAGTTCCCTCCCAGACTTTAAAAAAAATCCAGGTCTCTGATTGGTCCTCTGGTCAGGTGTTTGGTTCCCCCTTTGTTCACCCTTTACAGGTAAAAGAAAATTAACGCTTACCTATCTACTTATGACAGGAGCACTCCCCACACACCCTCCCTCGTCCAGTGGAGCTCAGGACCAGCTGAGTCTCCAAGCCCCGCCATCTGACCAGAGGAGCCCAGGGCCAGCTGCAGCCGCAGCTGTGCCTTCCCTCATTTCCCCTCCCCAGACCCAAGCTGCCCAGATATGTTTTTCATTATTATTTGGACTTATATGATGTCAAAGCATTTTTAAATTTATTTCAGAATTGTTGTACACCCACTTTTACCAAAAAAGCAAAAGAAACAATAAGAATAAAAAAGGCAAGAACATGCAAAGTGTCAGAGAAAAACACAGTTCTCACTCTCTGGTTGGGTGCAGCAAAGTCAGATATTTTATTCTCAAGCAATTGCATAGAAGGAGGGAGTGCACTAGGACACAGGGTTCCCCCTCCTAGGCAGCTCTCTACAGGTAAACAATTACAGCAAGCATTTATACCTTTTGTTACATACAATAATAAGCAACAGCGGCATTTTGTTTATACATAGGTCATCTTGATAGATTATTTTCCTCAATTATTTAGACTCTAGTCTACATTCCATATTTATCTACACAAGGTTGCAACAACTTCTCTCACAGTTCTTTCCCACTTGTCTCACACAATCCTCGCTTCCACAAATCTTGCATTATTAGGGTTACAGTTAGCCTGACCCTTGCTCACAGAGGTGACTGTTTGCAATGAAATCCCTTTCAACTCCTTGTCACTTCTTTCTCTACTTTCACAAAAGTAACATATTTGTGTTTCTATTCTGTTAGGTCCAGTAAAGAATAGAGATAACTGCATTATTTTTATTATTGTGTCTTCAAAACAACAACAACCAAACCTTACATAAATAAATTACAATGATTTGGATATAGCGATGTGCATATTACTTTATTAATGTAGGAAAAATAAATAATTTTAGGAAAAAGTGTCAGTGCAGCCACCAGCAAGAGTTGGTGGCCACACTCTGAGGCCACCAAAAAATTTGTTGAGAGAAATCCTGTGCTAATGCTAGGGTTAAAAAATAAGTCATTCAGAACAGACCAAATACTGTATATAAGGCAGAGCATAAACAGACAAAAATCAGTCAGGTTAGGAGCAGGAGAAGAAGAACGAGAAGAGCAGAGAAACCTAAATGAACAAAGAACAGCAAAAAAGAAGCAGCTGCAGGGTGACACGAGCAGCAGTGGGATTCTGGGACAGAGCAGAAAAGGATCCTGAGAAAGAGCAGAAGGATACTTAAGACAGAGCACAAGGAAAGATAAGAAAAGGATGTTGCAGCAATCAAGACATGAGATGGGAACTCGGTCAGAGTTTTAGCTGTGTGAATTGATAGGAAAGGTTGTATTTTAGAAATGTTATTCAGAAAGAATTTACAAGATTTAGACATAGGCTGGATGTGAGGACTTAGAGACAGGTCCAAATGAAAGATGATGCACAGGTTATGGGCCTGAGTGACAGGCAGGATAGTGGTGTTACCCACAGTGACTAAGAAATGAGGTAGGAAGGAGGGCTTGGGGGAGAAGTGGGATTAAAAACTCTGTTTGAGCCAACAGCTAGACATCCATGTGGAGAGGTCAGAGAAATAGATTTTAGTGTTGACAGGAGACAGATCTGCAGAAGATGGGTAAATTTGTGAACACTGCAACATAAAGATGGTAATTGAATTTGTGTTGGTGAATAAGATTCCCCAAGAATACAGTATAGATGGAGAAAAGAAGGGGAACAAGCACAGAGCACTTTGGAACCTCCAGAGAAAGTCAGAGGGGGGATGAGGAGGATCCTCCAAAGGACATTCTGAAGAAGAAATTAGAAAGGAAGGAGAGGGTAGAGTGACAGAAGCCAAGGGAGGACAGGATTTCAAGAAGACAGTGTCAAGGGCAGCTAATCAGTGAAGGTGGATGACAGGAAGACATCTTGGAGTCATTGTGGATAGTTCTCTGAAAACATCCACTCAATGTGCAGCAGCAGCCAAAAGAGCTAACAGAATGTTGGGAATAATTAGGAAAGGGATAGATAATAAAATAAAATATCATATTGCCTCTAAATAAATCCATAGTATGCCCACACCTTGAATACTGTGTGCAGATCTGGTCGACCCATCTCAAAAAATATATATATTGGAATGGTTAAAGATACAAAAAGGGGCAACAAAAACGAGTAGGGGTATGGGACAGCTTCCATATGAGGAGAGATTATTAAGACTGGAACTTTTCAGTTTGCAAAAGAGACAACTAAGGGGGTTATGATAGAGGTCTATAAAATCATGATTGGTTTGTAGAAAGTAAATAAGGAAGTATTATTTACTCCTCATAACTCAAGAACTAGGGATCACCAAATGAAATTAATAGGCAGCAAATTTAAAACAAACAAAAGGAAGTATTTCTTCACACAGTGCACAGTTGACCTGTGGAACTATTTGCCAAAGTATGTTGTGAAGGCCAACATTTTAACAGGGTTCAAAAAAGAACTAGATAAGTTAATGGAGGATAGGTCCATCGATGCCTATTAGTCAGGTTGGGTAGGGATGCTGTCCCTAGCCTCTGTTTGCCAGAAGCTGGGAATGGGTGATGGGATGGATCATTTGATTACATGTTCTGTTCATTCCCTCTGAAGCACTTGGCATTGGCCACTGTGAGAAGACAGGATACTGGGCAAGATGGACCTTCGGTTTGACCCAGTATGGCTGTTCTTATGGAGCAGTGGTTTTAAGTTTTAGATTGGAAGAAGTCAGCAGAGACTTCAACAACAGTGGCTTCTGTGAAATTCAATGGTCAAAAGCCAGAATAGAGAGGGTTTCATATGGAATTGGATGAAAGGAACTCCAGACATTAACTGTAAACAGTATGTTCAATGATCTTAGAGATGAAAGGGAGAAGGAAGATGATGTGGTAGTTGGAGAGGGAAGTAGAGGGTTGGTTTTATGATAGGAGAGTTTAAAGCATGTTTGCAATGTGAAGGTAAAGAGCCAGAGGAATGGGAGATGTTAACGAGTAAGGGCAGAGGGAAGGTAAGTTGAAGGGAGGAAGAAAGTCATGTTGAATTTTGAAAGAAATCAGAAAGATTCTGTGCAAAGAGAAGTGGAGGCAGAAGAGGAAGGTTGAGGAGTGAGTCAAAGGGGGTGAAAACACAGCTGGGATTGAAGGCATGAGATTCATTTAAGTTGGATGAGTACAGCTGGTTAGCCAGGAAGATTGCATAACCGAAAGAAGAGAGAACAAATGTGTAAAAGAGGGAGTGTAACGGAGGTAGGCCAAAGGAGACAGAATTCACCATTCCCTGTTCCAGTAAGGCCTCAGTGCAAACTTCATTTGAAAAGCTCCAGTTAGTTTAAATTGGCCACCAGGTTTTCAAATGGGTCTATCAGCCTATTGGTTCCTGGGGCTTCTAGTCCTTTCACTAGAAACCAAGAGACCAAAGAAAAGGTTATAAAAGACTGTACTGTAGTTTCCATTAGGAGACTCCATCTATGTCATCAGCAGGGATAGAGCTATCTGCCTGTGAACCTGAAAGGAAATGGGGCAGTTAGTGAAAGAAATGGAAGAATTTTAGTTTTTAGTTTTAAAATAGTGGTTCAAAATTTTATTTTTAAAGAAGAACCCAAGATTCCTCTCATACATACTCTCAACTGATAAAAAGAGGTGACATCAAAACAATAAAAGTACCAACACGATCCAGTGCAAGAAATGGATTTGAGGGAGAGAATCTAATTTATGTATCAGTTTTTCATAGATGTTCATGATGTAAAAGGGTGTGGGGGAGATTGTATGTGCCAGTGGCACATTTAGCAATTTTTCATTTATGTCATTCTAAAAGGATTTTGCTAGTTAAGACATACATTGGCTGCATGCATACATGCAGATCCAATTCCAGGTGACATGGAAGAGTTCTTTCATCTAAATATACTTTGTTCTATAATCATAGGTAAAATATATTTGTCTTGGCTCCTTATTTTGCAGAGGAAAAGGATGCACTGCTTACAAATCAATTACATTTTATATGGATGTTGTAACATGAGAAGCAGATTATTTTTCTGTAGTTTATATGCAAAAAGTAATTTATCCATATGCATAGGCAATACAGCATCCACGTTCATGAACTGTTGCTGGAATCATTGTCTGTGGCTTTAAAGATAAACAATCTACTAAAAGATGTAAAAGAAAGAAAGATTTGAATTAACTAGATAAAGGAAAATTTGCCCCTGTAACAAGTTACTAAAATTCTGAAACACACAAACTAGTGGTAGTTGAAAATAAAAATATGGAAGTCATGGACAATTTAAGCCTATGTTCTGTCATATCTGAGCTTAGACTATTAAGATCTGAGTGACATAAATCATAATGCAACAAGTTAGTTGGCCAAATGCTGCACTTGCTTACACCCATGACATTATGTCATTAAAATCGATGTATTTTTTGTAGCTTGGTAAATTATATACATTAATAAAAATAAGTAACTATTTTTCTTAAAATCCAAACTGATGGCAGCTACTGCATCTTGTTCAAATAATACATGGGATGTTTAATTTTTTGTCAGCTTAATTATGTTTTACATCATCATGTTATGCAGTTGCTATAATATCTCAGACAGTAACTCAGCAGTTGATATGTGAAGGAAAACTAGCTAATTTTTGAAGCTGATACCTGATGTGAATAGTCAGAACAGACTGACAAATTATTTTGATATATGCAACGCTGTTGTAGGTGTGTCATAGAATGATAGAATATCAGGGTTGGAAGGGACCTCAACCAGTCCAACTCCCTGCTCAAAGCAGGACCAATCCCAGACATATTTTTGCCCTAGACCCCTAAATGGGTGGGAAAGGCAAGTAGGACAGGGTGTTGGGGGATTATAGAATGTTGTAATAACCCATAAATCCCGTGATTCTATTCATTCATGATTTTTAGTGTCGAGCAAAGTTATGGATTTAAGCTCCGAGGCTCATCTTTTGAAAGTGTTGTGCAGGTTTCATTTGAGGATGAGGACTGATCGGTCAGCGATAGAGTGATATCTGTGTGAAAAGTGTTCATCTATAGGTGATATGGTGTTTTTGTCATTTATCATTTTCCCGTGTGAGTTCATGTAGTGATTATTTAGTTTCACCCACACAGTTAACAGGCCACTTCACCTTGAATGATCCCTTGAAATATGTGCTATACAATCTGTTCCACCTTGTATTTGGCTGTGACCCTCTGAGTATGTTTCCCAAGCTTGAAGAAGAGCTCTGTGTAAGCTTGAAAACCTGTCTCTCTCACCAAGCAGAAGTTAGTGCAATAACATATTACCTCACTCACCTTGTCTCTCTAAATTATTTGGAGATATTTATTATAGACTTTTCTTCAGTATATTATCTGAGCCCCTCACAAGTATTATCCCAATTGCTCTTTCTGGGAGGGAGAGCAAGTCCACCAACATTTAAAGAGCTTAAATCACAGATAAGTTAAATGAATTGCCCAAGGTCATAGAGGAAGTCAGAGGCATAATCGGGGATAAGATCCATTTTTTTCTAAATACCCATTCAGGGCCATTACCAAAAAGACCCTTTTGTTTACTTCCGTTGCCAGGGGTATATCTGTTTTTTGATCTGCTGACCATTGCAAGAGGCTAAATCTGAGAGTTTCTAGACATTGCTAAAGGTTATTTGCAAAGAGCTTCTGTTCACTGGTGCAGGAAGAGCTTTTGATATCATCTTTCATCTACAGAGAACTTCAAATTCCAGATCAGGGCCAGAATGAGAACTGCCTTGGAGTTTTGTACACTTCCAGTACAGGAATTCAAATACCATAAATCAGTATGTAGAATAACTCCTCCCTGCCTTAAAATATGTCAGTCTCAATCTCCAGTGTTGCCACATCTTTCCCCAGTATTCCTCACCCTTACTTGCTTTTCCAACTGCTCAGATATATGCAGACAGACTTTCTTCCTTCAGTACTGTAGTGCTGACAGACCCCAGTGGCAGCAATCAAACCAGGCAGCTCTTGAGCTTAATACATGAGCCTCTACTACCTGAGCTAAAAGACATGTCTCAGCCAACACTGTAGCAGGCTCATCGTCTCTAGCAGGCTAGCCACGACTAGAGCGGGACAGAGTGCCATATAAAGCAGGCATGGGTTACAATACTTTTGCTAGCAGCTAGGTAGCTTCTGAGGCCAAATCCTGCAAGGACTTCAGGATTAGGCTCTAGGTTGATTGTTTGGGTTTTTTTATGATGTATCTCAGGAACAGTGAAAGGGTATATTTCAGCCAATGAGGAACTGAAACGTTAGGAACCTGCTCCAAATATTTCACAGAGAGCATGCCTGTGTGTTATGATTTTTTTTTTTAGAGGGAGAGGCATGTCTTACAGCATAAGCATAGAGAAGTTAGATAAAAACATCAAATATTTTTGCAGGAAGGTTGCAACCTAACATTACTTCCATTCTTAGAATTCAGAATTATAAAACACAAGAACCCCAAATCAGAGACATACTAAGAAGGCTGCTCCTTAAAACAAACAGGCACAATTCACACCACCTTCCTGTAGGCTGGCTGAATGCAGATTGACTGCTGTAACGCCCAGACTGCACACTGAATATGATTATGCTATTTGTGTACATGTATCATTTTTGTATCTGAAGCTATGAGTATTAACTATGTACCTGTAGTTCAAATGTTTGCTCATTTGGTAACTCCCACAGGATATTTAGCCTGCACATCATGAAGGGACTGTTCATGTTAAACGGTCCATCAAGGAACACTTAACTCACAATGGACCATGGGAGATACCCATGTACACATAATGGACTTTCCTGTGAACATTCTAAACAGAGTATGGGCAATGGTCTCTACTATGACTAAGCGAAGCATGCATGGACATGTGACTTGCACATGTGACTCCAAACACCATCTTGGTACCCGCAATTTTTCACAGTGAGAACAATAGGTTTCCCTCCACATAGCAGAAGCTATTGAAGGTCCTGGAAACATCTTCATTTTGCCAGACTGAGGACTTATACTAATGGAAGCATTCTAACCAAGAGACTGAGGACCTTTCAATGAGGGTTAGCTCAGTAGTTTGAGTATTGGTTTGCTAAACCCAGGGTTATGAGCTCAATCCTTGAGGACGGAACTGGGGTAAAAAAATCTGTCTGGGGATAGGTCCTGCTTTGAGTAGGGGATTAGACTAGATGATCTCCTGAGGTCCCTTCCAATTCTGATATTCTATGATTTGGAAGCAACCAGAGACTTAACAAACCAGCTATTTATTTCATCACTGCTACAAGCCTGAACCAAGAACTTTGCAATTATTGTATGTACTGGATTCCTTTAACCAATTTTAACTCTCATCTTTTTTCTTTCTTTCTATCTAGCTATAAATAAACCTTTAGATATTGGATAATAAAAGATTGACAAAAGCATGATTATTAGGTAAGATCAACTATATACTGATGTGGGTATGTGCCTGGTCCTTTGGGATCAGAAGAACCCTTCTGTTTGATGACATTGGTTTTAAATAACCACTCATCTTTAAGTCTAGTGTCTGGGTGTTGAATCCAGGATTGGAATACCTAAGGAGGATGCATTTCTAATTTCTTGTTAACCAGTGTAGTGAGACAGAAATTTACTTTTGTTGCTGGTTTGGAATCTCTTTTGGAAGAATAACTACCAGTTTTGGAGTGTGCCTGACCTTTTTCCCAGCAGCTTGTCCTGAATTTGGTATTCTCAATCATGACCCATGGAGGCACGGTGACAGTGGTGCAGTCTGGCTAGGATGCACAGAACCTTTGGATCAGAATCCCATGCTATTAAGATTTGAAATTTGATATTGAGAGTTTTAAAGGTTAAAGACCAGTGACCCTGAGCCAAATGGCATCAGCAGAAGCAATCAAACTGCAAGCCCTGAGAGAGAGCCTGTGTCTTGAACATGAACAAAGACTAGCAGAACTTAGAATGCAAGAGAAGAAAGCCTTGGCCCAGCTGGAAAAAGAAGCTGCAGAGAGAGCCAAGCAATCTGAAGAGAGAGCCAAAGAAGCTTACTGGAGGCAAATGGAATGGATGGCTGCTCAAGAGAGGGCTCACCAGATGCAACAAGAATCTGCCAGATTTAACCTCTAAATCAAAAAAAGCAATGGAAGAACAGCAGACACTGTATCATCTTGTAAATCCAGTTTATAACAATGTTGATATGTTGTTTGATTTTGACATGACAGATGTGTTTAATCAGGCTGATGTCATAACCCAATCCCAAGGCAAGTGTGACTGTGACTCTTCTGTGTTATCTTTAACTAACAGTGAGATTTGTGAAGTGGGGTTGTATGACTCTAAGCAGTTGCCTGTGTTTAACCAATTTTGCTATGACCAGAAAGAGAGTAACCAAATATACCCCAACATGGCCACCTTTCATGTAAATGCTATTACTGTGATCTCGAAGAAGGTGACCCCATAAACTGTGCCATTGCTATGTATGGAAGTGGTAATGGAAAATTCCTAGAAAGTGTAAAAGCCAATGCTAAAAGCTGTTTAGGACATATTACAGCTTCTAACATCACTCTAGTTAAAGCAGATCTTCTCAAAGAGGAAGATTACTTACCAGATAAGAGTGTGAATATTGTAATCCTCTATGTGCTTACTGTAAATGTGCCTTTAGCCAGAATACACCTTGAATGGAATGGTACTAAACATGACGTTATAGCTGGTGTAAGGAAGTTATTGACTATGGACCATTTGGTTGGGAATGATATCAAAGCTTTGTTCAGTCAAGTTAATATCATGAACAAGTCACAAGAAAGGAATGATCCTGAGCCTGAATCAAGTAGGGGCAAGGACTTGCCTCTGCTTATGAAAGGTTTCGCCAAATGTTTATCTGAGGAAGATAGCTGTCTGTGCAGAAAAGCAGTTTATATGTGAATGAAGTTTCTGATTGTCTGTCTAATATCTCAGAAAAGAATTTGGAAATAGATGAAGCACAAAGAGAATTCCTTAAAGTTGATGGTCAAGTTAAAGCCCTAATTGAGGAAGAAAAGGGTAGACTTTTTGTGGGTGATGGATTGTTGGCAAGTAGGGCTTGTAAAAGTAAGACTGAGCAAGATAGAACTGGTTTGTATAAAGTAGCTCAGTATAAAATGAGCCACTGTCTGTGGACAATAGAAGTTTGTCTGTTGGGAGTGGCATCTTGCATATTAAGGAAGCTGTCTTGCTTTCCAAGTATGCGTCTGAAATCAGCCATTGGTGTTAGGACAAAGGAAAGGCTATCTTTCAGTTGTCTGTGTGTTAAGAATAGTAATGTGCCTTCTGCAAAAGAGTGTCTCTAGCTCTTTGTCTGTGAAGCAGACAGAAGAAACCTGTCAGCCTATGATAGCTAGAACATAAGAACAGCCATACTGGGTTAGACCAAAGGGATCTGAGTTACTACTAATTTAGTTCTTTTTTGAACCCTGTTATACTCCTGGCCTTCACAACATCCTCTGGCAAGGAGTTCCAGAGGTTGACTGTGCATTGCATTAAAAAATTCTTCCTTTTGTTTGTTTTAAACCTGTTGCCTATTAATTTCATTTGATGGCCCTAGTTCTTGTTAGATGGTTGGAGAAAAATTACCAGTTGTATCAGAATTGGTTCTGGATTTAACTAAAGCCCAGGAAGGAAATGTTCCTAAGCTTGTGTCTGCTAGGGAGAATAACACTGTAACTAGGTCACATCCAGTTAGTGTCATAACTAGATCCCAGGGACTAGACAATGCTGCTGCTTCTACTTTTCCTGTTGCTAGTGTGTTTCTGAGTAAAGATATGACAACTCTGTTTAATAAGGTTGATGTCATGGCCAGTGCACAAGAAAAACATTCAGGTAATTTGACTATGTTACCCACTGACAGTGTGGAAACTTGTAATAAGGAGGGAATAGTCCCTAACCTTCTGTATGTTGAGCCTGGTAACCTGCATGTTGCCAGCAAGAAGGGCTGAAAAGGAGAGGAGAATGTTCTAATCTTTAAACTACTGAGTGTAGCAGCTTGCCTAAAAGGAGGCTGTGTAAAAATCCTCCTAATGTGCCAGAGATGATTCTAGGTGTAAGTGAAACTCATGGGGAGTTGTTTGTAGCTCAGCAGAACAATACTGCTGTGGTAAGATATAGGGGAATTGTTGCTTAAAGAAACTTTTAAGGAGAAGAATCCTCATGGCAGTTTTTGCAAGCAGGGGTGTGAAAGTGAATTAATTGAGGTAGAACAGGATCAGTTTCTGTCCATAGAAGGCAACCGTTTATTTGTTGAGAGATATGTTTCAGTTCCTAACAGCCAGAATTTTTCTGTTGAAAATGGATCCACTGACTTTTCTTTAGACAGACCCAGTGTGAATACCTCAGAGAAGGTGTCAGATGGAATGAAAATTGTCAGAGAATTTGAACAGCCCTATGATGACCAAGTGGCTGTGCTTGACCAGCTTTTTGGGGAGACAATGCTGTTGGGACAAGAATGTCTCCATCTTGATTCTGTAAGTGAAGAGTCTGTGTCTCAGGTTCAGAGGGAAGACTGGGTAGCTGAATCTGCAGAGCACGACAGGTGTGCAGTGGATCTCTAAAATACAGAGGATAGCAGGCAAACTCTCATCTCTAGACACTTTGGCTGTCTTGTAGTCTCTTAGCAGACTTGACATCGGATTCCATGTGAAAGCAGAGTTTGGTAATGAAAGGACAAAAGAACCCTGAGTCTAACATGCTAGTGAAAATGAATGGTATCTCTTTAAGATAGAGTCTAGCCTTGGAATTGGTAAAGGATAAGGATCTGAAAACTGGTGAACAGGCTAGTGTCTGTGTTGATGCAAATTACCTGACTGACAGGGGGGAGAAAGATTTGCCCTGTAACGTTAGCATGGAGGACTCATCTAACCAGCCAATGGATTTTGTTGAGCAGGAAAGCTCATGGCCCTCCAGGACAGGAAGGAAGGAAAACAAAATAACCTGCTAATGGAAGCCACAGGTTAACCCTAAAATGCCAAAACCCCAATGCTACTGAACCAAAGGTGTGGCATGACAAAAATGTTTGTAAATGTACACTTGTGATAAATTTGATATTAATATGAATGCTAATGTTTGTTGCTGATAGCAAAAACTGTAAAAATATACGATGTGCATGATCTTTTGGAAAAAAATCCTTGAACATGTTAGAAAAGATACATAAGAACACACAATGCGGTAGAAACTTTTATGGTTATGCTGTTTCATTACATGACATCATGTTTTATGTTAAAAGGCCTTGGGATACTGATATTTCACAATTAATGCCTATGAACAATCTTAAAGCTCTTCACAGCAGAAAAAAAAACATTCCAGACCTAGTGTGCTGCATGAAAAGGGAAACCAAGGCATGCCATCATATTGCTTTCATGGCTAAATGCCAAGATTCCTACATTATGGATAATATTAATACCTATGTTGACTTGATGTTAACTGGGTTCCAAACATTTTCCAGTGCTTGTATGGATAAATTAACTATTTTTGTTAGCTCTTGGCAAGATCACATAAGACATGCAGGAATTATGCTGCAAGAGTAGATCCAATCCACTATTGGTCTAACCAAGTTCTGCCTTGCATTTGTGAAAAAAATCAAGAATATTGTTACTTCCATAATAAGTCTTACAAAGAAACATCGTGTTTTAATCAAACATGATTTTGATGAATCATTTCTATTATACACTGATACTTTGAATATTGAGTTAGAACCTGTAATAATCCAGAATCAAGAATGAAAAGTTCCTATGAACAGGAAGATCAGCAGTGTCTGGGACACCCCTTCCTGCATCAATTTTGCACTGGTGGTGTAACGTTATTGCATTAAAAATGTATATATGGAGATATACCTATCTCATAGAATTGGAAGGGACCCTGAAAATTTTTTGAGTCCAGCCCCTTGCCTTCACTAGCAGGATCAAGTACTGATTTTGCCCCAGATCCCTGGGTAGCCCTCTCAAGGACTGAACTCACAGCCCTGGGTTTAGCAGGCCTATGCGCAAAATGCTGAGCTATCCCTCCACCCATATGACCATGTAGAGCACTCATGCTACCACCAATTGCAACAAATCTTGCACAAATTATGGCATGTGAGACATCTATGGAAGAGTTATGATTTCCTGAATATGATTATGCTATTTGTATACATGTCTCATTTTTGTATCTGAAGTTATGAGTATTAGTGATGTACCTGTATTTCAAATATTTGCTTATGTGGTAACACTCACAAGGTAGTTAGCCTGCACTTAGTGAAGGGACTATTAGTCTTAAATGTCCCTTCAAGGAACACTTAACTCACAATGGCCCATGGGAGATGCCTATGTACACTTAATGGACTCTTCTGTGAATGTTCTAAATAGAGTATGAGTAATGACCTCCACTATGACTAAGCAAAGCATGCATAGACATGTGATTTGCCCATGTGACTCCAAATACTTGTTGCCTGCAATTTTCCAGAGTGAGAACAATGGGTTTCCCTCCACACATCAGAAGCTATAGAAGGCACTGGAAACATCTCCATTTTGCCTCTTTCCTGCTCAAACCACTGGACTATAAACTTACACTAATGGGAGCATTCTAACCAAGGGACTGAGGACCTTCCATTGATTTAAAGCAACCAGAAACTTAACAAGCTAGCAGTTTATAAAAGTTTTGGAGTGTGTCTGCCCTTTTTCCCAGCAGCTTGTCCTGAATTTGGTATTCTCAGTTGTGACCCACAGAAGCACGGTGACAAGGTGTGCACCCCACATTTTTGCTGAAGGAGTTAATGTAGGTCAGCAACCACGGTCACAGTTACAAAGGCATGAACCCTAGTAGCAAGGTCTAAGGCTTCAGTAGTTTTACCTGAGTAATAAGGACTTTAGTATTTGAGGCCTGTTAGTAACTCAAAACTGTGGCCCATTTTCTCCTCTTTCAGTCAAGATGGAAGAGAGAGCAGAGGAGGGAAGGATTTGAAAGATTTGCCCTTGGAAATGGAGGATTTTGCAAATCTATAGAAGATGCATAGATCTTCATTTGTGTGGAGGTTGAGAATTCCTAGAGAACTATTGTCCAAATCTGCAGATGATCCTTGGGGCATCAGTACATGAAGCTGGACCTTTTTCACAGCTCCTTATTAACTGGTTAAGCCACACCCTTGTACTACTGATTTATGGACTATTATACTTTTCAAGAGCATTATCTTCCACCATTTCCCATTGGCACTCACACCATTTTACACAGCCAGCATATCATGCAGACTACCCCCAGTGAGTAGCCCTCCCATTCCAAAAATCCATGGAGTTTCCATGGTAAGGTAGTCATACAGATGGGATTTCATGGGTTCCCAGAGAGGAAGATCATTCCACAGTCTCATCATTCTTTTCCTTCTTTCCTTTTCCATTCATTTCCACATTTTCTTTCTCATTTGCTTCTACCAGCATCACCCACCAGTTTAGACCATATCACTCCATGCAATATCAATATCCATGCATATAACACCACTTACTTCGAGAAGAAATAATTGTTTGATCAACTTTTATTTTTCTGTCATACTTTGTTTCAGCTTAACAAAAAGCCTCTCATGGATAAAAAGTGTCTCAGTGGGACCATAGGGCTTTCAGGACTTCATGACAAAGCCATTTACCTTTATAAATGTGAAGTTTAGGGACCCTATTCTGACACTGAAGAAGATATAGCAAAGCTTCTATTTAGTTCAATGGAAGAAGCATTGGGTCCTAAATGAGAAGTAATTAATGTAGGAATCAAGAGTACAGGAGTAAATTTATTCCTGACTCAAATTTGTTGGCTTCAGTGGAGAAGTGACAGAGATGAATTTGGCCCACAATACTTTTTTCTGACCAAAATCTGTAATCTTTAGTTATACAATTTTTTAGATTTAAAAAATAATAGAAATGCAGGAACTAATTGCATTGTTTGGTTCTAAGAGGCATTACACTTCACAAGGTATTTGCAGTACATATTGCTTTGATCCCTGCCATTTCTATAATGAACTCAGATTTTGGAAGAGTGCTAATAAATATTGCAGTTTGTCAGATCTCATTTACCAAATATAAATGATTAAATAAGAAAATTCATGGCATGAGTAGTTTTGGCCCCCAAGCAGTCTCTAACAAGTCAGGAAAGGTGAAGAAAGGTGTGCAGCACAAGGATTCCCTGTTATACAGTTAGCACAGTAAAGCATGTCATTAAATACCACTGGTATTAGCAAATCTAGAGTCTTCTACTGCTCTCATAACTGTTCTTCCTGTTGCAATCAATGGTCAAAATCCCACACACTTCAGTGAGATGCAGATTGGGTCTCTAAAGAGATTTGAGAACAAGGACATTTTTCACTTACAGTTCTTTCAGAAAAGACATAATGGTTGCTATAAAAGTTTAAGAATGATTTAAAGAGCTCAATAATCTATTACCCATTTTAAGTATAAGGTTGTAGAATGGGCAATATATTTCAGAATGTTAGGTTTGAGAGCCAACCTTGATTCCATTGCAATCAATGTTGCCATAATATCAATGGGAGCAAGAGCAGGCTCTTCATCCGTTCTGACTCATTTTCCTCAAGTAATCAGATTCATGACCAAGTCCAGGTTCAGCAAAGCTATTAAACACAGACTTAAGTGCCTTGTTGAATCAAACCCTAACCGTACTAGAGTAGAGAGTACAAAAAATAAAACAAAAAAATTAAATAAAATATCTCAGTTATGATAAATGGTCAAGTATATGATTGTGCTATCAGCAATATTTAGAAAAAGTGGGTTTAAATAAGTTTTTCAAATGACAGTTTTATTATAATGTTGAATACTGTGGTAGTTTCAGAAGTGCTTCTTTTACAGATAATCACATTTTACTGCAGACATAACCCAAAGGTCTACGTTACAATCCTTTCATACCGTAAGTGAAATGCCTGAAAAGCAGTCAGCATTGGTCATCTCCTTTGGTTTTATCTTTATCAGTCATTCCAAATGAAATGCTTTCAGACCAAGCATTTTACACACAAAAGGGCTAAATCCTGTTTTCCTTACTCAGGAGAATAATCCAATTTACTTCAGTGGGGTTACTTACATAAAGCCCAAAATGTCATTTATTATTGTGAAATTCTTGAACTAGTGAGTCTAGTATTTGGTATCATAACTTATTCTGTCCTGGTTTTTATATTTATATTTTCTTGAGACTATATTACTTGGTCTCTCTCTATATATACATATATCCAACTATAGCATACATCTATTTTTAACATATATCAGGAAGAAGAATAAGACTTTGAAGATACTAATCTCCTGCCTTCCTGAGAAGCTTCTTGGGTTGCTGCTTTGACAGTCCATGATCGTGTAATCATGTCACCTGTACTAGACCCCCGTCTTGGGCTTCCAGTGTTTTTCTATTAAAAGAGGGGTTGGTGGATCAGACTGGAAAAGAAAAGATTCCCGCCATATGTAAATCCTATATAAGGATGGGGAGTGAATTAATTGTGGCCCTTCTCCACTGCCTCCCCAGCCAAGAAGGAAGACTGCTGAAAACATCTGAAGAAAAAAAGGAACTAAGCTAGGGGGAGCGTAGGAGGCTGAGTCCAGGTGAGACAAAACAGCCTGTAAAAGGAATCTCTGAAAATATAAGCTGCATCAGTGCAGTTTACCTTCAAGAAACTCTGCAACCTGCTTGATACAATATTTAGGGTGAGAAATTATTATTTGTAGCCAGTATTCTTTAGTGTATTAAGCTTAGTTTGCATGTTTTCTTTTATTTGCTTATTAATCAGCTTTGTTGTGTTTGTTATCCCATATAATCACTTAAAATTTACCTTTTGTATTTAATAAACCTGATTTGTTTTCTAAAACCCAGTTTGTGCAATTCACAACTGGGGGACGCAAAGTGCATTTCTTCCTTCACCTTGGGGGGGGAATTTATGAATTTATACTACATAGATCTCTACAGAGTGCAAGACAATATAATTTTGGGTTTGCATCACAAAGGAAGTGTGCACTTGAGTGCTGGGCAATCCCTGAGCTGATTCTTCCCACACCGAGCTGATCTCAGTGTCTCTGTGTCCATTTGCAGCTGGGTGTGTCCCTACCTGTGTATGTGTGCTGGAGAAGGCTTGAGGGCCTGGCACAGCAGGACAGGGTGAGGGAGCCCACACTTGTGGAATGGGCAGGTTCAGTGGGACCCCAGCACAACAGGTGGCATCCTAGAAGGGGGGGGTCCAACCCATCACATACAGTGTGTGCAAAAATACAGTATGTTGTAGTAAAGGGAGAAGTTGTTGGAATTGAAGAGTTAAGAGAAAGGGCAAACAAACAATCTCTGCTTAAAGACTCAAAGGTAATATAGTCATATTATCAATATTTGCGAAATATATTTGTTCCTTAAGGTATTTTAAAGGATGCTTTTTTGGAGAGCAGCATTCTTGCTATGGTACCTATCAGAAGCCACTGGAGTCTCGTGGCATACACTTTTTTGCTTGAGTATAATTCTTTTGGAAATAAAGCAAAACATTGAGTATCCACTTTACCTAACATGTAAGTAGATTAAATTGTTTTCTCTGCAAATGATACATGACATCTGTATTTGATGATGTGTTTAAAAGCTCTCCGTTTAATGTACTAAATGATTTGCAGATTCTGGAGACTTGAATTATTGAAAAGCAAAACAGAGATAATGGTAAAAAAGACAAAGAAAATGAAAACAGTCCACTAACTAAAGAATCCCAGGACATTTTCACTTGGATTTAAAGGATGGATCCTCCAAACAAAATTCCCATTGCCATTAATGGGAGTTTTACCAGTGTAAGGACTACAAGATTATAGTACAAAATTTTCGTGAATAGTTATAACTTTTTCAAATATCATCTGATGATAGAGCTAAATGTTTAACAAATATTAATGATATTTTGCACCTCTCTAGTATATTCACCCAGACAGCGACACATAGAAATCAAGCCATTTATAGCAACTAAGTCATTTAAAGACTATAGAGGTCTTATCACTTATCCACTCCATGAAAAGCCCTTTTTTTCAATCAAATACTTTGGGCACCATGATTACTGCATACAGACTGGTGGAGGACTGAGTGAGTTCAAAATCAATTAATTTCATTCTTCATGAAATGAAGAGAGAGACAGTGGCAAGGAATGGAAACAAGACACATATTAGGAAGAAAAATAGATTACAAATCAGTTCAAATCAAGTTGTCTTTGTCCTATCCCATTTATCTTATGTCTGCTGTAATACAGAAAATTAGCTGTTTAACAGTCACAGAAGAGGAGTGCAGGATGGGCTGTACAGGGATATTTTTCAATGCTGATGCATATAGAAGGAGAGAAGGTAGAGAAAAAATAAAGATTAGGGGCTCCTCTCCAGGGGATAATGGGTAGAAGAATCCTAATATACTGTTTGTTTTTATTTTAATTTTTTTTATTTACTATAATGGTTAGATGTGCACTGTAGGATCAATATTATCAGATCCCCTTCATTTTCCCAAACCAATATTAATGGTCAACTTCTTCTTTGATTCTGGATGGAACATTAAGAGATATTTTATAGGAAAGTAGTCATCCACGGGTTAACTGGATTATTTAGAATATGATGGGTTGAGCCATCTTCCATACCTCCTTCACCTCCTGTTTAATTAGTGGGTGTTTTCACTCTCTTTGTTGTTATGTAGTTGAAAAAAAAGCAGCATGTTCCCAACCTTCAGTATTGTAAGCAGAGAGATCTTCTTGTGCATTGACTGGAAATGAGGAAAGACATAAGAATGGCTACTTATGGGGAAATTGAGCTTTTTATTGCAGAAAAAGAGGACTGGCAGCAATATATTGAAAGATTGGGCCACTATTTTCTGTTCTAGCTAAGGATAGTCAGAAAGTAATGTTCCTCAGTGTTTGTGGCAGTTAAACCTATTCTTAAAGTGTTTGTTGTAACTTCAGAAACCAGAAGATAAAAGATTAGAAGATATCCAAAAGATTTAAATAGACCACTACAATCCAAAGCCAAGCACTAATCTAGAACATTATAAGTTTCATAATAGGATGAGGAGACCAGGTGAAACTGTAGCTATGTGTGTGGTGGAATAACAAAAATTAACAGAATATTGATCATTGGGAATGAGATAGAGGACATGCTGCATATCTGTGGCATTAATAATGAGACCATTCAAAGAAAATTGCTGGCAGATAGGACTGTAACCTGGCCCAAAGCAGTAGATTTATCAGCAGCAATGGAAGCAGCTGTGGAAAACTTTCAAGATTTGTGCTTAGAACATAGTGACAATCAACATGCAAAGCAATCTGAAGGGACTCAAGATCCCGAGAGGTGTTTCTGCTATGTGGTGATCATTTTACATCAGTTTGAAAATTTAAAATGGCCCAGTGTCGTAAATGCCTCAAGACTGGTCATTTAACCAGATAAAGCAAGGGTGACCATCCAATAGCATTTGAAGTCCAGAAGGGTGTAATCCGGAAAACTAGAGGTTAAGGAAGCAAGATTTCTAAAACCAAAGCCATAACTGTCATCCTAAAGACAGAGCATTGGACCCAAAGGGCCTAGTCTGTACCAAAAGTTTCAAAACTCACCAGCGAATGTGGATTCTGGGTACTACCCTAGAACAAACTGGACTCTTGAATTTTAAATTCTGTGTTTCCTAAACTTTTTAAAACTACAGCTCTCTTTATAGATATTTTAAAACTTGGTGCTCCACACAATCATTTTACCATTTTTTTCTTATGATTCAAGACAGACACTGGAGTTGATGGTTTTGTGACTTAATCCAACCACAAACAGTTTGTATAGTTATGTAATCCAATTTAATCAGTCTTTTTGAAATTATCATTTGATAATATAGATTTTTTTGGTGTGTTCAGATAGCCTAATGTTTTAATGAAAGTTTGGTTTTGAACTGCAGGGTTGTGCAATGTTTGTTAAATCTGTGATAGCAACCAACATTAGTCATTTGTAAATTTAAATGATTTATACATTTATTTTTCACAGACATGAGTGCTGAAAACGCAGACTTGCAGAGATAACTGGAAGTGAATGGAAGCAGTACTTTCATAGCTTTACCACTGAGTTCTTTGTACTCTGATTTAACAGCAATCCAGAATTCCTAGTTTGATAGATTTGAAAACTTGGTCTTCAGCCTGTGATCACTTGAGAATTCTGAGGGCTGGTCTACACTAGGGGGGGATATCGTTCTAAGATACGCAACTTCAGCTACGTGTATAGTGTAGCTGAAGTCGAAGTATCTTAGATCAAGTTACCTACCGTCCTCACGGCGCGGGATCGACATCCACATCTCCCCCTGTCGACTCCGCTACCACCGTTCGCTTTGGTGGAGTTCCGGAGTCAACATCTTTGGTGGAGTTCGTTCGGGGATCGATATATCACGTCTAGATGAGACGCGATATGTCGATCCCGGAGAAATCAATTGCTACCCGCCGATACGGCGGGTAGTGAAGATGTAGCCTAAGATTTTCTTTTGATAAGACACTAGAGGTGTGAATGTAGTCAACTGTTACTGAGAGTGGGTTTCATAATCCAATCAGTATCACCTTCCTCACATGAAGATTTACCACATGTAGGCTTAGCACATGATAAAAATCATTCCATTATAAAGATAAGATGTGCCTGTCTCTCATTTAGCCCTCTTCCCCTATCTGCTAGTGATACTGAGCTGCTAGCTTTGGGAACCTCTCAGTGCCCTTTGTTCCTGCCTGCAGGGCTGGCTCCAGGTACCAGAGCAGGAAGCAGGTGCTTGGGGCAGCCAAGGGAAAGGGGCGGCACATCTGGGTCTTCAGTGGCAATTCAGTGGTGGGTCCCTCCATCCCTCTTGGAGGGAAGGACCTGCCGCTGAATTGCTGCCGAAGACTGAAGTGGCGTGGTAGAGATGCCACCGAAGTGCCGCTGATTGTGGCAATTTTTTTTTTTTTGGCTTTGCCACTCGGGGCAGTAAAAAAGCTGGAGCCGGTCCTGGCTCCTGCACAGGGCTTTCATCTTCTGAGTGCTGCCCCCAGCAGGGAGTGTCTGGGATGAAGGCCCCCTGCAGGAGTAGAGAGCACTGAGATGCTCCCAGCCCCAGCAGCAACAACAGCATAAGATGCAGACCCGAAGATAAGAATCAGGTGATTTTTAAGCCTACCTTAATAGTCTCCATTGGAAAGAAAACAAAACAGGGATATCAGTTTTAAAAGTGTCCTGTACACTCATGGCTTTTCAATAAAGCCTTCTTGGGTCTCCCAGGGAGCCAGGGCTCATAATTTGGGATGCACTGGTTTAAGAGACGGTTAAGTCATAAGATGACATTGGATTTTCAACTTTAGTTGGACACATTCCTTTAGGTTTCATCACATGACATTCTTTAATTCCTGGAGTTTCCAGAACAATGCTGGAGGGTTGGCTCTCGGGTCAGGTCTTCTTGTGGAGTGATACGCAATCACCAGAGCCTTTCCCCTTGAGACACCTGGTGGAGCCAATGCCAGGAGAGCACTTAGTTTTGCTGGGAATGCCTGAAATGGTGATATCTACAGAATTGCTGAATCAGGACACTGGGGGAAGTGTTTCTCTGCCCCTGAAGACAACCCCAGCTGCTGAGGAGAGACAGTACTCCACGAAAGAGAGACCCCCTGGTTATTTAAAAGATGACATCACGGCTGTAAATTAAGAAAAGAGGGATTACTAAAGAGATCATCAAGAGGTATCTAGGTTATTCAGAGTATTATGAACTGAAGCCATGCTCCACCCCTCCCTTTCTTCCTTTTTCATTAGTGTGTGTTTTCTTTCCGTTTGCTATGTAGCTGAATAAAGCACACATTCCCAGCCTGCAGTTCTGCAAGTAGAGAGTGTTGCTTGTAAACAGAACAGTTCCTTTACAAAACCTGTTACATTTATTTTTAAATATTGGTTAAAACAATGTCATCAAATCATTAAGCCAGTCAACTAGACCCAAAAACATATGAGTCATAATGGTTTGTCCTAAAAATGATTGTTGCAGCTCGCTGTATGTTCCATTCCTGCTGGTAGCCTTTTCAGTTCTCTGCTACTGTGCACTGCATGATTTATTGGTGAACAAATACTGTGTTTTCATCAATATTTGCATCATGGAAGGTCTTTTTGTGTTTGTATTTTTAGCACTTTTAGGTGAATGTCCCCTTCCTGATCTTAATCAGAGTCTGGCCTCCCCTCCGAGTACTGTGGGCTAATCCATAAGTTGTTGTTTTGCCTTTCCAGGTACTTCAGTTATTTTCCCTATGTATGCGCTGCAAACTCCCAGAACAAAACCATTGTCTGTCTAATAACCTGTAGAGTGGTGACAGAAGAGGACTGACTACAACATCAACAGTGAGTCCTCAGGAAAATATTAATGTTACTTGGATCTCTTTTCAAATAATTTTTAATCTTGAAAAACTGGCCCCCAAATTTCACTTTATCTTCTGTAGATTTTATTTCTCAAGGGATCAGTATGGTGCATTTTAGTTCATTTGGTGGCTTCAGGCTATTTTCCTATGCTCATGATAAAATATTTCTTAAGTGGAACTATTTATAAAAAAGTTGGGCTTACATTAACTGAGCTATTCCATATATTTTTTTTGCACATAGACAAAATTTGCCTATTTCTCTTACTTAATGTAAGAAGAGTTATTTAAAATGGATCTCTATCCTTGCTATTTCATGTCTTAGTGCAATAAAATATAAGGCACCAATCCTGCAAGCTATCCCAATGGTTTCAATGAGGGATAAGGTTGGGGGACCACCTTCACACAGTAATGTATAGCACCAGAGCCTAAGCAAATAGCTTTCTTGTTGGCTAGAGAATTAAATTGTATAAATAACACACAATTGGCCATAAAGCAATGTAAGGGTACGTCTACACTGCACGATTATTTCGAATTAGCTTAATCCGATATTACAAAACAGATCTAATAAAATCAGTTTAGTGCGGCCACAGTGGGATCACGACATCGATTGTTTGCGTCCATGGTCCAAAGTTACCATCGATTTCAGGAGCGGTGCACTGTGGGTAGCTGTTCCTCAGCTATCCCATAGTTCCCACTTCCGTGTTTAGAGCACAGTGCCTGATGACAAGAGAAGGTCGCAGCGCAATCGTCTGCTGATGTTTCCCGGAGGAGGAAATGACTGACGACATTTACCCAGAACCCCGCGAACCATTTACATTAGCATCAGGGGCAGGGATTCAATGGGAGGCTGGAAAGGGGGTGCTGAGGACTCCGCTATCCCACAGTCCTCAGCATCTCTTAAACTATTTCATTTTGGATGAGCGCCCAATGTCTGTAGCGTTCACAAACACGTGTCTTTTTATGGTTCAACGGAAAGCTATCAGTCTCTTCCCCCCCACCCCGGCACGAGAAAATGAAGTTAAATAAGCAATCCTTGGAGTACTTACAATGTCACCCTCTTTGTAACTGAACTGCTGCTGATAGAGGCGATCGCTGCAGCATCTGAAGAGCATTAGAGCTTTGCACGTGGCAGTATCATAACAAGAAGTTTAATCTAGGTGTGATTTTGCTCGTTGAACCATCTGCTCCTCTCGCCCCTTCCTGGTGGTAGATGGTACAGTACTACGTAGACAGCAGAACTGTACTGTCTTCATCTCTTTTTGTTACACTCATCAGTAATATGGGCCAAGAATGGATTAATAACCCTGTGAACATTTTTGAAAGCAAAATGGGCGATTGACTCACTGGGATTGAAGTCAATCCTGCCTTTACAGTTAATAAAAATAGAGTCAGTCCAGACAAGAATGAGGATACATGTGTATTTAGGAATCAGTGTATGTCACAGCCACAGCTGCTCTGCATCAGTATTCACAGAGGGAGCCACTTGCAACAGAACGCAACTGTTGCTTCCCACCTAATCTGTGCTTCCAACCGCAGTGTATCCCCCCCCTTGTTGGATGAGTGTTATGAAGACAAGCATGAATAAGAATCACAGACAGCTTAGTGAAGATACAATGAGGGGGAGGCAGGCCTCCATGGGCTATGATAGTCCATGCAGTTCAGAAATCTTTTCTTTACACAAGAGAGGAAGGGGTCTGATGAAGCTCAGCCCAGGTGATAACGATGAAGACAGTTAACCAGCCGTTCTGGTACCATCCACTGTCAAGAAAAAGGGAGTTATTCCCATTTTTCACGCAGGAGCCCCGGCCAGACTCAGCAGGAGGCACTCACTACGGTGACCATCTCCCACTGGGAGGGGCAGAGGAGCTGGATACTGCTTTCACCGCAGCAGCATTGTGTCTGCCCAGCAGCATTCAGTACACCAGAGGGTGACATTTTAAGTATCGGAATTATTTTTTTACTTTTCTTGCACGTGCTGGGGGGGGGGAAGAGACTGAACGATCTGTTCTTTGAACCACGCAAGACACTGTGGATTAAGCTACAAACATCGGGCCTCAGCAAGAATGCAAATAGTTTTTCAAGAGACCGCTGTGGCGACTGTAGCTGTAGTCCTCATTACCCTCCCCTCCCTCCATCGACCATATTCCCTTTGAGTGTCTGGCTTCCGTTACGGGTTGTCACGCACACGTGTGTATGCCTGTAGTTTATTTTTCAAGCCTTTGGCATTTCCTGTTCTTTAACGGAGCTTGCTGATAAAACAGATTTGTTGGCACAATACACGGCGAGTCAAGATCTAGTAATCTCCCGTAAGGTTCAATGCAGGAGCTACTTTTGCATTTGAAACTGCAATCGCCACCCGTGGTGATCAGAGCTACACGCTGGGATCCAAGCAGGAAACTGTCAATTGCAAGGGAGTCCGGGGCTTTCCTGTTTACCCACTTCCGCTGCATCGAGTTCGGATTGCGGACCAAGAGCGGTAGTGGGGCAGCTGTCCTGGCCTAGGAAATTAATAGGCAAGTGTAAAAAGAGATCCAGTGTATCAGAGAGAAGCTTGCTCCGTGTCAGTATTCACAGGGGTTGCCCCTGCAAGAAGCGCACCCGTTGCTTTCCCTCCTCCCTCAAACTTCCTGGGCTACCGTGTCAGTGCCCCTCCCCCGTTTGTGTCAAATGAAGTTGTAAGGATACAAGAATATAGAAACAGAGACTTGTTAGTGGAGATAAATGATGTCGGGGCGGGGGAGGCCTTGGGAGGCAGCCTCCTGGGGCTATGAACACACAAGTCCAGGCAGGATGGACTCTATGTTTAGAAACCATAAGGGAGGAATTGAACTCTTGCCAGCGAGTCAATCCCAAGTTTGCTTTCAATTTTTCAGCCCTCAGTTCCCATGATGAACTGGTTTTAGCGCCGTTCTGCTCCATCTACTGCGGGAACCGGAATCAATTGCCTTTCATTGAGCAATTAATAAGGCATGGCTTTCTCCTGGATGGTGGGCATCTGAAACACCATCTACCACCAGAGAGGAGAAAATGAGAGGACAGAATACTGCTCTTCAACTGCTGTAGGCATCCCGTCTACCAGCAGCATCAGTCACAATAGGGTGAGTGATAGCAAAGATAGTCAAGGAATGATTTCTTTCCCTTTTTTTCACGTGGTGGGGCGGGGGGAAGAAACTGAGGAGCTGTTCCCCATGAACCACCCAGACACTGTGTTTGAAAACCTACAGCCATTTGAGCTCAGCCAAGAATGCAAATATTTTCAGAGACTGCTGTGGACTGTGGATGCTGAAGTCCTAGTACTCCTCCCTCCCTTCATGAGCGTCCATATTGCAGTCTCTGGCTTCCCGTTACGCTTGTCACGCAGCGCTGTGTATCCTGGAGTTTTTTATTCAAACGCTTTGCATTTCGTGTTTCTGTAACGGAGCTGGATACAACAGATTTGTCTCCCCATACAGTGATCAGACCTAGTTCTCCCTACGGTCTATGCTGAGCTCTTTTTGATTTCAGAACTGCCATCGCCAGCCGTGCTGAATCAGAGTCACACGCTGGGCACAGGAAATGTCATTAAAAGTTCGCGGAGGCTTGTTTCCTGTTTACCTCCCCGCCTGCATCCGAGTTCAGATTGCTGTCCAGAGGCGGTCAGTGCTGCCCTGGGATGCCGCCCGGAGGCCAATAACGTCGATTTCCCGTTTTCCCCCCACACACGAACCTAATCTGAAGTTACACTAACTAACCGAATTATCACTATCGAATTTAGCGCTACTCCTCTCGTTTGGGAGGAGTTCCGAAATCGATTTAAGGAGCCGTTTAAGTCGATATTAATGACGACGTCGTGTGAACGGATACAGCATTAAATCGGTATATCAGCCATTAAACCGATTTAAAGTCGCAGTGTAGACCTGGCCTAACTCTGCTCCTACTAGGATTGTTGTCTAATGTTTTCTGTATTTGATAAATGAAAATTCCCCAGTAACCAAGCAAAAACCAGTATACCATGCATTTTTTCTTGAGCTGTAAGTGCAAAAAATGTTTTACATTTAAAGTTTAAGTCATATCTACTTATACTCTGTTCTGTGAAAGTGTATGTGAAAACAACTGATGTTCAAAGAACTATTGGTATGGTAATTTATTCTCATTTAAAATTTAAGTTGTAGCTCATTAGGGATCCCATATTCTGAAGGGAATACCCATAATTGGCTTTGTTAATGACTCTCTAATGCTGTAATTCTGTTTGAGTACATGCACTAATTTATATGTAAAACTACCAGCATGACTGAACTAGATCTAATGTCACCAACCTTTAGAACCAAATCTAGGTAGTGACAGGAAATATTGAATCTGTAGTACATATGGGAATCAACATCCTTAATTATAAAATCCCTAAATTAAAATGCTTTCATTCAAAATGAAGACAGGATCAAATTCATTAATTTATTCTTGTATTGGTTTGTAAAGCTGTTTTTGCTATGTGTAATCTGCGATCAGACAGATTTCTCTCAGCTTTTGATTATAATCATTAATTGTTTACCCTGGTGCTCTTTGCCCCTTCATTGGGAGGGATCAAGAAGGGCAATCCTTATTAGTTGCATTCTTGAACTCACTACGTAATACTAATTTGAACCTGGAAGAAATACTTTAGTACAAGGTGTTTCAAATGGTCTAGACCTGATATGGGAGTTTTCCATTTTTCTGGACATTAAGACAATGACTGTTTTTAGGAATGATCTGTGAAAACACATCTTAAGCACACAGAAATATAACTAGAAGGGTTTGATCCAGTTGGAATTTGAGTTACAAGACAATGGGCCTGCTTCTTCACTGCTTTGCTCCAAGTGTAGTTATGAAAAAACATACAGAATGCATTTAAAACACTAGTAAATCTGAAAGGTACCATTTGGCATCCAAATTACACTGATTTACAGGTGTAAATGACCTCTTAAGGTAGTAGAGAATTAGGCCCTTTGGAATGAATGTTTTTGTACTTGCATATATCACACAAATAGAGTTGATCTACTATTTAATAGAAGCCTAATAAATAAGCTTTTACAGCTATGTATATTGTTGTATTATCACAAACAAAGGCAAATTGAATGAGATCATGAGCTGTAATTATACACGTTATATTGTTACACCAGGAAATGACAATACTATGCCAATTCTAAGTCTCAGATCCTATCTATTCAAGCATAAAACTTACAAAGGCATCAGTGTATTTGAAGGGCTAGCAGCCTCCACTCAAAACTGCTGTTCCACTGTAACTGTACTGTTCTAAAAGCATGTTAGCTCAAATGTACACAGAGCCCATTGTAGTCTAGGAGAACGTGCACTGAGGAGCAAGTCAGGGAACTGAGTTCTAGTGCCAGTTTTTCTGCCGATTGCTAAATTTGACCCGATCATGATCTACAGTTAGCTATACAGGGAGAAGTCATTTAATATTAGAGGGATTTTTAAGCTAGCAAAGGCATAACAATATCCAGTGGTTGGAAGTTGAAAGCAGCTAAGTTCAAACTGGAAATAAAATGCAATTTTTTAACAGTGAGCTCAATTTATCACATCCTTTAGTAAATTGTCCCAATGTTTAATTCTACATCCTTTGGTGTCCTTAAATCAAGACTGGGCATCATTCTAAGAGAAATGCTCTAGCTCCACTATAGGTTGTGGAGTCAGATTCACAAAACGCCAAGTAAAGTCTACAGCCTTACACAGGAGGACCAACTATCACAATAGTTCCTTCTGGGCTTAAAAATCTATGCACAGTTAATACCCTTCTCTAAGAGTATGATAACATGTAATTGTGTTACCAAAAGTGGGAAGTTTTAGTCATAACCACAAGTTATTAACATATTCCTGTCTGAATCTAGCTTATTAAAAGCTAGATTTCATGAGTAGAGTATATTCTACAATATAATACTGGCAAGTCTCCCTCAATGTCTGATTAGCAGGGATCTGTAAATCAATGTGGATTGTAAATCTCTATCAGTCTAATCAAATCTATTACAAAATCCAAAACTCCATCATATGGATTTCTAACACCCTTTGGGGAATTTTCATTTAAGGATCCTGGGTGCAATCAAACTACTGACAATCAATCCTGAAGTCCCACCTGATTTGGATCTTGGCTAGTAGGTTGCTGCTTCCCTCGTGCTGGTGTGACAGTTGTGTTCAGACTGAGCTGTCCCTGGATTTGCACATCTAGGATTGTTGGCAGGGCATTCTCAACTAAAAATCCTCAGTTTTGGAGTTCACGTTCCACAAAGGTTTGATTGAGTCAGAATGTGTTTACCTTCAGAGCACGGGACCTAGGGCACTCATTCTCGTAGGTCCCGTCTGAGGTGCAAGACTCTTATGATATCTAATTAACCTGTTCTTCGTGCTTTGAAATTAAAAGTCTTCTCCTCCCCATTTTTAACTCTAAATGATGTGCATGCACCCGTTGTCATCTGTGACATGCACACCGTTCGATGTTTAACACATAAGCAAATCCTGTAAATTTCACATGAACAGGTGTACTTTTGCACAATTTTAATTTAGAAAGCAATCCAAATATAATTTGATTATATTAATTACAAATATACCTTGTTTTATGTAATCGTTTCAGGCTATTTTAACTGGAGCAAGTTAACAGAGTTCAGACTTTATAGTTTTAAATTGTTTATGACTTTGAGTATAAACAGATTAAATCTTTTAGCAATATGTACAAAAGGCATTCAATAAAGTGAAAGGCATGTCATATATTTTGCTAGAGATATGGTAGATTAAGCCCACAAGCAGCAAAGGGCAAGCATGTGCCTAGCTTTAACCCCACGAATTGTTCTGTTGCAATCCTTAAAGTTAAGCACATGGCTAAACTTGCTGAATCAGGATGTTAGAAAGCAAGTCACTACCGAGACGCAAGTTTGTGGTCTTGCTTCAGTGATAAATATGCAATATATCATGAAATGCTGCATTGCTACAGCAAGCATTGCCAAAAGATTACCTTGATTCTGTAAACATGAGTTTAACTAATCATATGACTAGTCCTACTGAAACCAACAGAACTGCTTTATACTTAAAGATAAGCACATTCACCAAAATGCTGCAGAATCAGGGCTTATGTTACTATGGGACAGTATATACAATGAAGTTCACAAGAGCCTGAACCACTCTCCTTAGGGAGCTCAGAACTGTAATCCACTGTGGGTATCTACACTGGGATAAAAGCCCCATGGCATGGCTGCAGCTTGTCCAGGTCAGCTCACTTGGGTTTGTGGGGCTAAAAACCACTGTGTAGACATTCAGGCTTAAGCTGGAACTCAAGTTCTGGGTGCGACGGTGCCCCCCATAAGGCTTTATGGAATATGCTTATGAATGTATATATGACATAACTAGAATATGTTTTATGCTACTTATGCCATGTAACATATCTATGTAAAGGTTATGATCTACTAAATACATTCCTCCTGATTGTATGCATGTATCATCTTTGTACTTGAAGTTAGGAATATCGGCTGTATACTTACTTGATTTCTATTGAGAAAGGCATGTGCAAATTAAATGCCCAGTCAAGAACTACTTAAGACAACAATGAACTTGGAGATGCCAGTCGACATCGGAGTCTTCCCAGGAATGTGGTTTGGCTGGTAAGAAACCCACTCATGCATGGACATGCGACTTGCCCATGAGACTCCAAAACTCCATCTTGGAGCTGAACTTTGCATAGGAGAGAGGAAGGGGTCTCCACCCACAAGAGAAAGTCTACTTAAACCCCTGGGAGACCCCTCCATATTAGCCCAGCTGCGTACACACTTTTTACCTTAATACACAGCAGTGAGGAGGCTTATACTAAAACTAAGAATAAGTATAACAGAGAACAGAGATATAAATGATAGTAAGCGAGAGAAAGAGACAGATATGGTTATAAACAAAACAAAAATAAGAGTTTCTAGTATCTAAAACTTAACTTTAGTGAGCTACTATATTTACCTAAGCAGCTTTCTAACTTACATCAAGCTGTAAGCATCTCCAGCCCCTCAGGCAGAAGGATCCACAGTTCACAAAATCAGAGGGTGCTGACCACTTTGTTTCCTAAGTGATGGATACTGAAGGGATTCTGTTCATTTCTTTTTGTGGTTCTATAAACCTTTGAAATGTATTCCTCTGAAGTGTATACTCCAGACAGATTTCTTCTTCCCCACTGCTGTGATGCCAGGCTGTCTTCCTCATCCTCTGGTCAGTTTCCTTTTTTCAATTGGCTTCCTCGGTTTGTTTACCTTAAATGTAAATATACTTTCATTGCCCTTTGCTTGTAATCAAGCAATGTGCAAATTGATATTCATCTGTCTAGGCAGACTTGTTTATCAGCTGTCTTCAAAACATTTTAAGAACATATTTCCACCGTACATACATACTTTTTTATACACAACAATATTCATGACCAGAGTGTCACAAGTATTCACAAGATACTGCTGTCAGAATATTTAGCTAACAAGGGGTGTGTTCTTTGCCAGTAAGTATAAAGGAGCTCTTAGGGATCATGGATCCCCCTTCAGTTTATCTGTAGCACACATAGGATTACCAAGACTATATGCCCTGTAAACAGTTGCACTCACCAGCATAACAAATGCCGTGAGATCACGGCACTGCATGAGTATTTGCCTCTAATAACCCCTTTGGTTTTTCAATGCCCACCACTTTGGTCTTGTCAGGCCTGTTTCTGTTCATGAATTCTGTGGCTCAGCATTCATGGTAGGTCATGTTTTAAGTTCAGTCTCCTTCCAGGATAACAAAAGTTCAACTAAAAGTCCAAGCAAGAGATCCTTTCACTTCTCTTAGATTACTCCTCAACCTGTCTTCTGGGCTCAATCCTCAGCCCCATCCTCAGCTCAGCAGTCCCTGTGGCTTCTAAGGGAACCCTGTTGTCAAGGCTGATTCCCCACTCGGGCACTTCAAGTGCAGAAGGTGGGGGCCCGCAAGGATCCTAAAATTAATACTGGCCACTCTAGGCTTGTATTAAACTCCCAAGATTGCAGTTTTTCTCTGACCTTGGGTTGGTAGATGCTGCCACCACCCAAGTGCACAACCCCTTTGAGAGCCCAGGAAAGTGCACTTCTGAATTCCTTCCTGTGGGGCACCCTCAAGCCCTTTCACCACCCCTCCAGGGAAGAGCAGAGAAAGAAAATAAAAAAGGAAATCAGCTGTTGCCAAAAGCTAATTAAACCACATGTGCACAAATCTCTTAAGACACAAAAATCCAATTCTGGTCTTAAAAAAGGTAAATTTTATTATTAAAAAAAATAAAGAAAATACATCTGGGAACTCAGGCTACTGCTAGATTTTAAAAGAGCAATTTCAAGGATTAAGCACCAAGAATAGCTTTCTTGAGGTCCAGCTTAAAGGTTACAAGCAAAACAAAACCATTGGGGTTAGCACAGAGGAATCTAAGAGAAGTGAAAGGATCTCTTGCTTGGACTTTTAGTTGGACTTTTGCTCCACGTTACTTCCCTGGAATGCTGACCCACAAACCTGCCTCTCTGGGCCTTGCCCCTCTTCCAGGGTCTAACTCTATCCCTGTGGCCCTCTTTGGCGTATCTTCATCAGGCCCATCTCAGAGAGGGATAATTCTTTACTTCCTCTCTCCTGGGTTTTCTCCCTCTGACTGAGTTCTCCCCTTTCTCTCTCTCTCTCTGTAGTCTGCCCCAACACTTTCACAGCTAGGTTGGAACTGGGAATTAAGCCGCCAGATCAGAATCAGCTGAAGTCTACTGCTAAGTCATAGGTAAGGCTGAGCGAGAGTCCCCTTAAAGGGACAGCCTGTGACAGGTTCTTAACAATGAAACAGGTTTTCAGGGCCACATTTTCAAAGTTAGGTGGGTGCAGATGTTTCCACACAGAAAAGAATGCACACTAAATACTGCACATGTACATGCAAATAAGAAACTAAGTGGCACATGCGCATGCAAGTAACTGTATTGGTGTGGGCAAATCTGGGTGGAAATTCTCACAGATCTTTACTAAGGCAAGCTCACTCTCATTTCAAAGAAGAACTTACCTGAGTAAGGACATCAGGATGTGACACATGATGCTGATGTAAAATAAATTAGGTATCCACAGATATTAGGTACCCACAGATATCTGTAAATACCTAACTTGAATTTTTTTTCTCTTGTTTATTCTACTATGGACAATTATCTTCTAATAGGACGATGAAAATGCATGAAACAGTAATTTTGAAGAGCAAAAGGAGTACCACTTAAAGATGAAGGAGCCCTAGAGAAAGTGAAATATCTCATGAGCTATGTTCAAAAGGCTAAGTGAGGGTAATTATAAGTATTAATCACTCCCATTGATGGAAACAGTATGCTAAATTGTATATTCATCTGTGTGGTGATGTTAATTAGTTGATTAATTCTTCTATCATTTGCAACTTTCAAAACTGTCAGCCTTGGACTTTTCATTGTACCCGAGATTATTTTGGAAGGCTAAAATAAGTAGAAAAAGCCCCTTTGAGCACAATCATAGAAGGAATCATATACCAACAGCTTTCTAGTTTTGTCAGCTCATCAACTGAGAAATATGTGATGGAGTCTCTCTGGACCAGGAGGGGAGCACATACCATTCATACCATGCATCATTGCTACTTGTGGCATGAAATGTCAGAAATGTATCAGTGTGTGAACAGCAGCAAATAGATAGATTATGAATGTGTAAAGGACAAGTATATTAGTTACAAATGCAATAATGAGTCATAAATATGGATAAACTAATAGGAACAGAAAATGTGTCAGGTTGAAGGCATCAGGGTCAGGGCCAAGGCTGAACCACAGCTCAGACAGTCAGTGCAAGGATTTTTTGATGAGCTGTGAGTGTTTCTGGAAAAAGAAATTTTAACAGGGAGCTCCACTAACTGAATATTTGTTTGAGGATGATCAATTGTTTCTCTGAGTCTATTGTGAATTTTGGATATTCATGTATGTAATTAAAAGCATAAGAAAAATCTGCCTTCAAGTGTTTCCAAGATTGGCATGGTTAGAGGAAATTTATTCTGTAATGCAGTGTTTTTTATATCAGGAACATGTTTAAGGTCACCAATAATATTCCCTGTTTTCTTCTCTGTTCAGACAATGATTTAAAACACACAGCTGCTTGTGGTGCTTAAACGGAAGCTTAGGGAAGTAAATTGGGTTTGAACTTTTGCCCACTGGGTACTGCACCTACTGTCATATACTGTGACTGATTTCCATAGCAAGGTTCTCTAAGGTGTGGCAATGCATAATAATTCTAATTTATAAATGCATTTTTCAGATTGAAAGATATGAACCTCAGCCTAGTGCAGGTTCACTTGAAAAGTGACAGTTGCCAAACTGATCAAGAAGTAGGAGCCAATCAGCTGTACATCATGTTTACCAGGAAGCAATTACAGTCAAAAGTCTCATGGATACAAACCACCTTCACAAAGTCCTACTGTAACTTAGAGCGACAAGGATGCTCTAGAACAGTGGTTATCAAATTAGAGCCGTTGGTTGTTCAGGGAAAAACCCTGGCTGTGGTTTGCTGTCTCAGACCACTGGGGGCTTCAGGAAGTGGCGGCCAGTACCTCCCTTAGCCCGCGCCACTTCCTGCAGCTCCCATTGGCCTGGAGTGGTGAACTGTGGCCACTGGGAGCTGCGATCTGCCAAACCTGAGGACGCGGCAGGTAAACAAACTGGATCAGCCCACCAGGGGTTTTCCCTGAACAAGTGGTGGCTCTGGTTTGAGAACCACTGCTCTAGTGAGATAGAGACAGGTACAGTAGGGCAACTCACTATATCTCCACCAGGCACTTGTAACTGAAAAGTTTTTGTATAAGTTATATGACTCTTGTATGAACATTATATTTTTAAGAACTAATTCCTTTGCTGGGGCTAAACCAGCTTGTGTGTATGTTCTTGACCAGAATTGCACATCGTATTCCAGATGAGGTCTCATCACTGTCTTGTATAATGGTACTAACCCTTCCCTGTCTCTACTTGAAATACCTTGCCTGATGCATCCTTGGATTTCATTAGCCTTTTTTCATTGCTGCATAGACTCATAGACATCCTGTGACCAACCAGTTCACCCAGGTCTTTCTACTTCTCTGTCACTTCCAACTGATATGTCCTCGGCTTATAGCAAAAATTCTTGTTGTTAGTCCCTAATTGCATGATCTTGCACTTTGCACTATAAAATTTTATCCTATTTCTATTACTCTAGTTAACAATGTCATCAAGCTTTTCTTTTATGATGTTCCGGTCCTCATCCTTAAATCAGACAGGGCAGGTAGGGTTTGGACAAAGGCTATAGACGTATCTCTACATAATGTGCCAAGAATTCTCTTGGCTTTTCCAATGAGTGCAGTGCTCCAATCATCTCCAGGTGGATCCTGAGACCAACATAAGATATGGAGCATTTGAGCTTTAATATACCCGTTCTCTTTCCCATAACAACTCGCACAGCTATCCTTATAGCAACAGGATTCCAGAAGCATGCCAAGGATATAGTATTACAGCTTTGCTTATGTCTCTGCAAAGTTTCTTGGGTTGATTCCATCTCACTGCTCCTGCCATCATCACTCAAATATTAAAGGAAGAAAAGCAAACTATGGAGGACCATAACAGTTTTTAAAAAGTGCTAGAAATACTGATAGTAGCATGTAGGTCAATGATTTATTTCCTGAATACAAGCACCTGCCAATTAAAAGGGCACAGTGTACAGCTCAGTGCCTGTAAGGAGATTGTTTCAAAGAATTAAAACAGGTTTTAAACTCTCTCTCAGCAGCATCAACAAGATGCATAAGTCTGTAGTTAATCAGCTCATGGAGCATAGGTTTCATGTTACCTTACTGCTAGAACCATCATAATTAATAACATTCACAATATCTGAAGGATTCATTTATTTAAGAAAACACAGCATGCGCCTAGCCTTATGAAAAAGCAACTTCACTGAAAGCACTTACAGTCAGGGCACTATCATGCCAAGTAATAAGAAAAGAGCATCTTGCAACACCACCTGGTATTCCATCCTTGCTTACATGAGTTAACATTGACAACGACAGCACAGTCCATTCAGCATTGTCCAGAACTGGACAAAATTCCTATAGTCAACACCAGTCCCTAAGAAGACACAGTACAAAAGTGTAGAAAGTCCGTTATAATAACATACCAAGTACAAGTTACGGAAGTACAGAAATGGAAAATATTGCAAAGAAAGTTAGAGGAAATGCTATTTGTAGGCTGTAAAATCTGTGGCTGCACTGTCTTGGGGGTATCACAAAGTTAGGTCGGGACAGAGGAACCTCTCCAGTCTAGCTGGTGATAATACCAACTTCCTTCATTGTAACACAGGGAGACACTATCTCGGTTCCTACGGCCTGATCAATACATGAGTGAGGGAGAGGAATAAAAACTGTATTGGAATAAAATAAAATACCGTAACGTATATCCATGAGGACAGGGTGAGGCACAAAATGCTGCATCACTGGGTCCATGGACAGAAAAGTATTTAAACCCTTTGTTACCAAGAATCCTAGAGGGCCCATGTGAATAAAAATGTATCTTCTGGGCAACCTATGGCACGCGTGTCAAAGACGGCATGTGAGCTGATATTCAGTGGAACTCACACTGCTTGAGTCCTGGCCACTGGTCCAGGTGGCTCTGCTGCTGGCCTGGGGTCCCAGATGCCAGCCTGGGGCTCTGCAGCTGCCCCCAGCTGCAGCCCACTGACCCCAGCCTGCGGCAGTGAGGGGTGCAGACAGGGTCAAGAGGGGGCATAGCTCAGCACCCCCACCTTAAAAATTCTTCCAGAGCCACTGTGATGGGATATTTTTAAGTCCTGATTTGCTGCTTACATCACTATCTCACCATGTGGAACAGCGCACTGTGTTTGATGTTGAGATTAGAATGTACATGGAAGAATTGGAATCAGAATTTTCTGACAGATTTTGAGATTTCCAGCGATTTGGCCCAATGCTTGATTTTCTAATTAAACCTGAAAAGTTCAACGAAAGCGACTTGGAAATTAGACGAAGGTTTCTAACCATTAGGGGAGTGAAGTTCTGGAACGGCCTTCCGAGGGAAGTAGTGGGGGCAAAAGACTTATCTGGCTTTAAGACTAAGCTTGATAAGTATATGGAGGGGATGTTATGATGGGATAGTTTAATTTGGGCATTGATTTTGGATTATCGCAGATAAGTCTGCTCAATGTCTGTGAGGGGAGTGGGATGGGATGGGAACTGAGTTACTGCAGAGAATTCTTTCTTGGGTGCTGGCTGGTGAGTCTTGCCCACATGCTCAAGGTTTAGCTGATCGCCATATTTGGGTCGGGAGGGAATTTTCCTCCAGGGCGGATTGGCGGGGCCCTGGAGGTTTTTCGCCTTCCTCTGCAGCGTGGGGCATGGGTCGCTTGCTGGTGGATTCCCTGCAGCTTGAGGTCTTCAAATCTCAATTTGAGGATTTCAATAACTCAGTCATGGGTTCGGGGTTGTTATAAATGTGTATGGGCAGGGTTTTGTGGCCTGCCTTGTGCAGGAGGTCAGACTAGATGATCATATTGGTCCCTTCTGACCTATGAGTCTATGAGTCTATGAGTCTGTATTTCAGTGGATGGGTGTTGAAGATTTCAAAATGCAGCTCATTCAGTTAAAAAGCTCAGAATTGTGAGCATCAAAGTCTGGAGATCCGCGGAGTGCACTTAAAGTTACCGAGAAATATCATGGGGCCTCTATTCTGACCTGCTGGAACTCCCTGCCAGTGAAATTTAACCATTTGAAGATAAATTGCATTTGCAGTGCTGTCAGCATTTGTATTCATATACCTGTGTGAAAAGGTATTTTCACACATGAAATCTGTCCTCTGTCTGTCTTGGAACTGGTTAACAACTGATCACTCAGAAGCCTGTGTACAGCTTAAAGTATCCAAATCCATGCCAGACACTGGAAAACTCAGCAAGGAAAAGCAAGGGCAAGGATCACACTAAATGTTTTAAAAACCTTGTTTACTTTACATACAACAATAGTTTGGTTATATATTATAGACTTATGGAAAGAGACCTTCTAAAAAGGTTAAAATGTATTACAGGCATGCGAAACCTTAAATTACAGTGAATAAATGAAGACTCGGCACACCACTTCTGAAAGGTTGCCAACCCTTGTTCTGAGATATGCCATTTTATAAGTGTGATGGGGGCTTGGAAGGCTGGGCGTCTTAGTGGTTAATGTACCTGACTTTCAGCCTTGCTTCTGTCAGGGCAGTAGAGGTGCCTGTTCCTGATCTTAAGCTGAAAATCTTTTGCTTTCCACCCATATCTGGGCCTCTGCCCTCCACCCAGGCCTTTCCTCTCCATCAGATCCCAGCAGGAAGCAACATCAGCAGGGTCATCCTCTAAGTTTGCTTTCCTGGGCTTCTTCCTAGACCTTTCTGATTCTCAAAGTGGGTGTGGCTAGAGAAAGCTCTGCCTTGGGGCCTTACCTGCTCTGTGGTCTCCTCTCACACTCAACCTTCTGTCTGGCTTCCTGGAGAAAGAGTCTTCTCGCCTGCAGCCTGTCAACCACCCTTTGCCTGGGCTTCTGAGCTCCTTTGTAATCTACTCCTCCAGTCATAACAGACTCAGCTGGCCAAGAGGCGCAGGGCTATCTGAGGTCAGTATTACCTTTTAATGGTTTTAGACCCAATGTTGGGTTTGTATACATCATCACAATCAACTTGTTGTGACAGCTCATGTGTGAGAACATGGCCAACTGTTTCTGCTATACCAAACTTCAGTACCACAGCTTAGCTGAAGTGCCTCTACTGGCATGGGTGCTGGAACAATTTTTATAGTGGGAGTGCTAATGATGGAAACCATGTATTTGGTGTTTGTTATTAGCACTTCAAGCAAGCACCCCTAATTCTAGCACTACTGCTGCTGGGGGTCAGCTAGTGTCTTTTAGTGAATGCCTGTCTTCTTGATTGCTACAATCACCAGGAAAATATAGCAGAAAAAGAAATTATATCCAAATGAAAGGCACTCAGAGGCTTCAGAGCATGAAAATGAAGAGATGCATGTTCAAAAAAGTCATGGAATAAGAGCAAGGCCGGCTCTAGCAATTTCGCCGCCCCAAGCACGGCGGCACGCTATGGGGGTAGTCTGCCGCTCACCGGTCTCGCGGCTCCAGTGGATCTCCTGCAGGTGTTTCTGCAGATGGTCAGCTGGTCCCGTGGCTCCGGTGGACCTGCTGCAGGCATTTCTGCGGAGGGTCCGATGGTCCCGTGGCTCTGGTGGAGCTGCCACAGGCGTGTCTGCAGGAGGTCCACCGGAGCCGCCTGTCGCCCTCCCAGCAACCAGCAGAGCGCCCCCTGTGGCGTACCGCCCCAAGCACACGTTGGCGCACTGTGGCCTGGAGCCGGCCCTGAATAAGAGTAACAAGCAATGAGAAACAGAATTAAAATAAAACTGCTCTTGTAGTGGATAAACATCTCAAATACAACTCTTCAGTGCAGAAAATAAATATTAACATGCTCAGTTTCCTGCAGCTTGTTACTTGACTGAGTTGTTATTTTTTTTATCTCAGGAGCATCTTGAGACCATGTTCCCAACAGTGATGGGCCAGTGACTAATCCACCAAGTTATAACCCACCAGTCTAGTGAATGATACTAAGATTTATTATGAGATTTCCAGTTCTGAGCCAACTGTTTCATCCCTTTTGACCTATGGAGGAGCTCTCATTTTTTAAAATTAAGAATAATAACAAATGAATCATATGAGCTCTCAAGTCTAGTCTTCATTATCCATTTAAATGGTCTCCAGGTACCCTGAAATATTTAAGCTCATTTATGGGCAGAAGTTTTGACCTTCCAAATTCTATTCTTCAATTTGATAATGCCTGGATCATAACTGTGGATAATCATCCTTTGTACTGGTTTTTCCTTTTAGGCATTGTGTAATCGTGACTTTACGAGTGAACAGATTCCTGTCATATTTCATGTCACAGTATTTAAATCTATCATTTTATGTCTTTGTGCTCTACAATGCACTTTCTTCTTTTATTATAAAGCAAAGAACAGATACTTGAAACATTCTCTTCTTGTAGACTTCAATAAGAAACAAAACTAGTCTAAGGTAGAACCCATACGAAGCCCTGGAAGCTGAAGAAAATATGTCTATTTTTCTTCATAAGAAGTTAACAATTCAGCAGCACTCTAGGGCAAAAGTTTTACTGCAACATTTAGAGAATTCTACTTTACAGAAGTTTTAGGAAGAGAAAAAACAACCCAAAATGGTTTCCTCTCTTTGGTTTACCTCAGTCTCTACCTACCTTTACGCTGTTTCATCCTGAAATACAGTTCATTCCCTCCGGCAAAAAGAATGAAGGATCTTGTGAATGCATTTCTTCTTTGTTTCAATTTTCTTCCCTGGTGGTGCACTCCTTAAACATATTATCCTTTGTGTGATGTGCTACTGGAATTCCCTGCTTGTTCCCCGATTTTTATGTTATGTCTCCTAACTTCTGAACTCCTTTCTTACAAGAGTATCCCCCACCCAAAAAAACCACCAAAAATATTTCTGCCAATTTCATCAAGCCATTTCTGAAAACTTCTATAAGGTCACAGAAAACTCTTTTTTTTCCATTGAGAATAAGCCTCAATAATCTAACCATTTCTTCAAACAGCGGGTGGTCTTTGCTGCCCTAACAGCAACTAGTAACCTTTCTGGGTAATGCAGTAATTGTTACGTTTTACAAAGCTTCTTCTCTACAAAGGCAAAAAAAGAAAATGGGTTCCTCTGTGGCCAAGACAGACTTCACTTCCATGGGCTAAGGCAGACATCAATAGTGGATGTCATTACAAAGTTTCCATTTTCATATTTGTCAAACTGCTAGTCACGCCCTCTCAACCTGCTCTACTTCTCAGTCAGAAATGTACATGCTTATGCCAACTTTCTGAACTCATTGGCTTCCTGGCTATTCCTGGCTGCATTTCAATGCAGATAAAAATATAATGACATGCACACTAATGCAAACTCCATGGGAAGTACAATACCTCTACTGTGAATCACTGCAGAGACAATTTCTGAACTATGGTTGTATTCTTCAAAGATGTGCAGACTCTGGAGATCACAAAACATCTGTTGTTGCTGTAGGGATTAAAAATAATTTTATCAGAATTATGCAAAAGTACATTACAGCAAGAGAAAGTGTCATTATTATTTGCCTGAAAACTATTTATTAGTAATAAGGAAAAAGTAAAAGAGCAAGATTTTCCAGACTGACTGAAGAGCACTCAGTGCAAGTCTTTTGGGCATTTGTATGTGTAAAAGGAACTTTAAACCAGCTACCCTCTACTGGGGCTACCAGATGCTGGGCTAATCCTCAGCATAAATTGAAGCAGCTTGAAGTCCGCTCTGATCTGTGCCAGATGCTAGTGTCTCATAGGGGACCATTTCAGGTGCTAGGGATCATCCAGACAAAGGCATATTTGGCCATGCTCCCTTATCCCAGCTACACAGCCTACACCAGCAGACGCAGGCTCTAAGCACCTGAGAATACCCCTATTCTGGAGAGAGGTCAGATCCGTCTATTTGACAGCTGATTTGCAAAGCCATAAAAACAGTTGCAGGATAAAGAACCAGAGTTTGAAAGTTTAATGGGTTTCCTTACTGTGAGGAAGTACTTTAATATTGATAAATTACTTCAAGGGGAAACAGGCTACATATACTTCAGAAATTCGGGATAACTATCTGCTGGATTCTGACGTGTGATTACAGAAAAAATAGATAAGAAGATATGAAGCTGTCTTTCTCTTAGGATCTTGGCAGAAGAAAGTACAGGTCTAGGAACTAAAGGTGAATTTTCTATTTATTTTCACTTGACTGACCCACAGATACTAATCCCATATATTCAGTAGTTAATATGCAAATTATCCCTGGGACTAATCAGTCCATAGCTTCTGTTCTGCAAGAGTTGCTAGCCAACAAAAAATTAATGGACCAAGTTCATACATACTTGGGATTAATTTGTCCTAATATCACCAAAGTTACAGCCCTTCAATCACAGCAAATGTAGTGCCCACTATGGAGGAAGCATTACTGAGAGGTCATGCTTCAAATAAAAATCACGCATAAAAAAATGTGAAGAAATAAAATTAACCTGCATTGACATTAACAGGTTAGGATTTTGAATTCTCAGACACATGATTCAGTTTGTATTTTAGAAGAACATTAAATTACCTTGACAGGTCTTTTACATATTCTTCTAAAAACTGAAATTAAGCAAGAGAGATTCAAGATTTACTAAATAGACCAATCATAAAGGAAGTTCATGTGTACAGGCTAACAGTGTACGATGCAGTGTATATATATTAAAATCTCAGTTTTTCAAACCACATTTTAATATGGAGCACTACATATTAAGATCAGTTATTTCAGGGCATGCTTTTGAAAAGTAGGTAATCCCAAAAAAGATTTTTAATAATATTTTTGCTTATTGGATGTCATGCCATTTATGGTGGAGCTGTGTCATCCATCACAATTAAAGATGGAATTTTCCTGAATGCATGATGCACCCAAGCTGATATTGGGAGAAAATTGGGACCAGATGGAAGCCATGCAAGAATATAGACACAGATAGACTTAGGACCAGATCTTGATCTCATTTACACTAGTTGTATCTTTATTAATTAACCATGAAATGATAGCCATGAATATACAGCCTGGGAACTAAAGACAAAGATACAAGACCATGGTCCTGTAGTATCACAGCGACATTCTCATGGTGAGGAACCTGTTTCTATTGTCTCCATTTGTTCTTCTACAATGACTTGACATACCATCACAGTATGAATTCTGGATGTTTCATTGTTTGGATTCAGCTGTGGTTCATCTAGAGTTAGAAGTGGTACCATACTTTGTTGAGGTTTGCACTTGTTAGATTAGATTCTATCATGGTCACACAGGCAGCATAAAACTTACTCTACATGGAGCCGAGTGTACTTTCTGAGCCTGCTGTTTACTATACATCTTTGTCACTGTTATATACCTCTTCCATTGTAGGGGGAGAATTTCTAATTCTTTAGGCAACTCTACATTTCATAGCCAGCATTATATAGACCCAACTCAAGGAGGAAAATTAAACCAATTTACCCACTTTAAAAAGGTCAATCTGCCCGTTAACAATAACCAAACATGAGCACTGAATGAATTAAGAAGCTAGAAAAAGATGAACCATTGTTCAGCCTTAATAATGGTATTTGTTTCAGGTGTCTATTTCCCTTTACACTGGTTTAGGTTTGTGGATTCTATGAAAATCATTGATAGATCTCATCAAGATGAGAGGGAGTTCCTGGTATGGAAAAGCAGGTCTGTAGCAGAGTGGATCTCTGCTCTGGCCCTGAAGGGGTTAAAAATAGCCCAGGAAAGGGGCTGGGGCTGGAGCAAGCAGCCTTTTGAGCTGGGCTGATTGGGGAAGTGGCTGCAGCTGGGGCCACTCCCCAAACTGAGCCACAGGCCCTTATAAAAGGGCAGGGAAGCCAAGGGCAGCTCTCTCTGCGTTCAGAGGGAGAAGGGCCTGGCTGCTGAGACAAGGTACCTAGTGTGAAGCAGGGCTGGGGAAGGCAGCGGAGCCAGGGAGCTCCTGCCTGGAGAGCCCCAGGCTGTGGCCTAGCAGTAGGCTAGGGGGTACTGGGGTTGCAGGGTGCAACCCAGGGGTAGGCCAAGGCAGCAGGCCCAAACCCCTTTGCCGATGATGAGAGGCTAACACTGCAGTCTGCCCCAGGGCATGGGGCTAGCTAATGACTGGGCAGTTGCCAAGATCCTGAGGCAAAGTCGGGATAGAGGGGGGGGGTTCCCTGGGGAGAGGAAACCCCTAAGAGACAAGGGGTTACTGCCAGGGGGGCAGCACCCCATGTAAAAGGGGCACCGGGGTCCAGGGAGGGACATGGGGCCAGAAGGCGGATCACCGGCCTGCAGAGGGTGCTCCGAGCTGTGCATTTGAGCTAATTCCCTGAAGCAACCAGAAGGAGGCGCCGCGGGGATGAGTTAGCCTGGTTACAAGGTCCCATTACAAAACAGAGTGTGATGCACTGATGTCTCAAGCAGGAGTAGAATGAAGTTGCCTAAAATGGAAAAGTTATGAAATGTTATAGAAGTTTACTAATCCTGCTTCTCCAGTGACTTGATCACACTCTACTCCCCCATTTATTATAGTTATATTTATCTAACCAGGGATTGGAAACAACACCATATGACTTATCACACAAATGTAATGAATGTTGAGTACAGTAAGCACAGAGAGGGGACACATAACATGCATTTAGCACTGGATTATGCACATACATGGTGAAGTGTTCATTCAAAAAAAATTTTAGATGATTTTTTTTGACATTAGAGTTTGTTCATGAACAGCTCACAAACAGGTTGTCCATAACTGGCAACAAGACACTTTAACTAAGGCCATGTCTACACTATCAAGTTAAGTCAACGATCATTCACTGCTGTAATTAAACTATATTGCACATCCACACAATGCTCCTTGTGATAACAGAGCAAGTCCATAGTTGGTGCTCTTGCATTGACAGAGAGCAGTGCACCGTGGGTAGCTATCCCATTGTGCAACTTGCCACCAACTACCAGTGGGTGTTCTGGAAAGGGTTTGCAGTGCCTCATGGGGGAAGGATCAGTGTGCCATGATGCAGTTTTCTCTGTCCCATCATTCCATGAGCTTCTGACTGTGTTTCACCCTGCTTTTCAACAGCCCCTATGAACTGTATGTATCCTGTACTGCTCTGCAGTATTGTGATGAGCATTATGAACAAATGCAGCTGATTCTGCAGTATTTCATGAGATGCAAATCTAATAATGACTCCATGGTGACTTCCCTGCTGTGTGCCACATAAAGAAACAATTCAAGATTGCTTTTGGCATTCATGGAGCAGCTGTGCACAGTAGACCAGGGGTCCCCAATGTGCCTGCATCCTGGCCAGCGGTGGAGCATCCACCGAAAAGCTGCTGAATTTCTGCGGCATTTCAGCAGCGACGCCTCTCAATGACACCACTTGCCGCCAACAAGTGATATCATCGAGTGGTGTCGCCACCGAAATGCCGCAGAAATTCGGCGGCATTTCGACGGATGCTCCACCGCCATCATGGTCCTTCGTCTGGCGCCCGCCAGACGAAAAGGTTTGGGACCACTGCAGTAGACAATTGGTTCTGGGCACAGAAAACAAGCACTGAGTGCTGGGATTGTATCCCATGTCTGGGATGACTAGCAATGGCTGCAGAACTTTTGGATGTGCAAAGACACCTTCCTAGAACTGTGTGAGGAGCTTGCCTCTACCCTCTGATGCAAGAACTAAATGAGAGCTGCCCTTATGGTGGAGAAGCTAGTGGCAATTGCTGTGTGGAAGTTGGCAACTCTGGACTGCTATCAATCAATCATGAATCAGTTTCGAGTTGGAACTCCACCATCGGGGGTTGTAGTGATGCAAGTGTGCAGGGCCTTAATCGCCTCATGCTATGAGGGATTGTGATTCTGGACAATGTGTGGGAAATATGGATGGTTTTGTGGCAATGGGATGCTTGAACTGCAGTGCACTGTTAGATGGCACACACATCCCCATTTTGGTCCCAAACCACCTTGCAATGGAGTGCATCAACAGAAAGGGCTACTTTTCTATGGTTTTTCAAGTTCTCATGGATCATTGGGATTGTTTCACTGATATCAACGCGGGGTGGTCATGTAAAGTGAATGACATATGCATCTTCAGAAACACTGGCCTGTAAAGAAGCTGCAAGCAGGGACTTTCCAGACCAGAAGATTCTGGTTGGGAATGTGGAAATACCAATAGTGATCCTTGGAGACCCAGCCTACCCCTTGTTCCCATGGCTCATGAAGCCTTACCTCAGAAACCTTGACTGCAGCAAGGAGCTCTTCAACAACAGGCTTATTAGGTGCAGAATGACTATCAAATATGCTTTTGGCTGATTTAAAGGGTTGCTAGTGCTCCCTTTTTGGCAGGTTAGACCTCAGTCAGGAAAACATTCCCATGACCGTGGCCAGCTGTGTTCTGCATAACATTTATGAAGCTAAGGGGGAGAGGTTTCCACAGGGGTGCAGGGTTGAGGTGCATTAGCTGGCTGCTGATTTTGAGCAGCCAGATTCTAGGGCTGTTATAGGAGCTCAAAGGGGAGCACTATTCAAAGGCTTTGAAGGATCATTTTGACAATGAGCCCCACTAATGTGTCTGTCTATAATGCTTTTAGCCAGGTATTGTTGTCTTGTACTGTAGTATGAACCTTGTAATGATTGCTGTGTGTGCATAAATTTTACAATGCAAATGCACTGATTGCCACACTGTATGAATTTCAGCAACAACCACCATATGTAGGAGACAAATAAGATTCCTTATATTTCTACAAGTACATATTTTTCAACAGCAATACAAACATTTCCATGTTTTGCAAGGCACATGAAAATGAAGAGCACATTTTCAGATGGTGTTCTTATAGTTGGGTGTATGTCCAGCTGTCATTGTGACACATGTCCCTCGGGATGGAGTGCATTGGGTACTGAGATAGCCCAGAAACATATGTGGAATGTGTGTGGGCAGGGCAAGGAAGGCAATTCTTTGTGGGTAGCAGGGGGCAGCAAACACAGATGTGTTCCATCTGCAGTTCAATCAGGGACCTCAGCATGCCTGTCTAGTCCTGTAGCAGCTGTACCGTCTGCTCCTGCCTGTTTCATCTCCTGGCTATCCATATGCAGTTTTTCATTGATTGCAGACTGTGAGCAGACAGGCTACCATTGCAACTCCTCCAAGGACATGTTTTCTTTACTTCTCTTGTTTTGTTGTGTTATCTGATGGTGCCACTCAGCTTGTGTGCAGGAGGAGACCATCAAGGGCACATCTGCAGAAGCTAGAGAAACAATAGACATAGGCACTCTTGAATATACTCATAGCCTTGATTCAAGCAAGTTAGAAACACCACTTTCTCCCTTCCCCTTGGCAGTACACAGCACAGCAAGAACCCCAGCCGTGGTGAGTTCAGCCCAAAAAGGAAGGGGCAAGATGAGACTAAGGGTGGGGGATTTCACTCGGGAATCACTACAAGTGGTACTTTTTTGTCATCTGTTATACTATTAGCATCTAAAACTGCTCCAGACCTAACAGGAATCATTGCATGGATCCATGAGTCCAATAAACCTTACTATTCTGTCCAGACACAAAAAGATGTTTAGTGCTAAATAAAATACACCTTCATGGTATTATTGCATCACTGTTATATTCACTGATTGATTAGGCTTCTCGACAGGTTTCTTCCCAAGAAAAAAATATAAATTAAAGATGCTACAGTCTCCAATGATTATTTCCTAACATTCCAAGCCTCTGAGGAGATTCAAAGCAACTGCCCTCATTTTATAAAGAAAGGAGAAATAGATGAATTAGGACAGCCAGCCAGAAAAGTGTTTCCTTCTTTAATTCCCCACTGCCTGAAAAAGTTATACTGGTCTCAAATGGAGCACTGTCAAATTCAGTCCTGAACCAGTAAATGGTTTGAAGACTGATATTCTTCTGGCACAAGATGGAAGATCCCCAGCTTGCCCCTGGGACACAGAGTACTTCTTCCAGTCCTGTGTCGTTCTCTGATATCAAATCTCACAGCAGTGTCATCATTGTATATGGTGAAGGTATTTTAGATCATTTGAAGAGGCTTCCAAAGTTCCTCTGCCTCAGAAGCTTGTTCAGGTGAACTTATGGTTTAATGGAAAACAGGATTAAGAGTTTGGGGGACACAAAATATAATACAGCTAAGAAATTGTATAACTGCACATTCCAAACAGTTTTTTCCCCTGTAAAAGATGTGACACATATAGAATATATGATGTTGTGGTCTGATGTAATGATTTTATTGCCACTTAGTTGGGATGATCTGCATAACTTGTTCATCATTTCACCACTCATGAGCAATTCAGCTATCTCAAATTTATGGCAATAAAATCATCTTATCACACAATCCTATTCCTTACGCAATCTGTCTTCCCTTCACCCTCACTCTGTGTCTGTGACTGGCAAAAGCTTGACGCTTTAATATCTTCTAAAGAAAGATACTATGAAAGTTGAAAGCATTATGCAACAGATAGCATATTATATCAATATATCTCCACAGTAGATTACTTCAGTCATCATCAGCTCAGAAGGTACAGGTTCAGATCACCTCCATATACAAGTAGGTTGCTGAAGTAAAGTGATACTATGGCAATTTCAGCACATATAAACATTTAAAATTGAGGTTAGTGTCCACATTTTCTTACCAAACTATAGCCATTGAAATTCTATACATCATAAAGAGTTTATGACTGGACTTTTATGTATAGACAATATTGGCAACATTTTGGACACTAATAACGTGGCTTTTAAAATTAAAATCAAATAGAGCTACTTTGCACTGTTACAGCAGTGTAAGCCTTTTCATTATATTTTCCTACTATTTCTCAAGGGTTTATTATAATTAATCCATCAAAATTTGGTCAAACAAATTCCACCTCACCCTCAAAACTAAACTAAGTAAGTTTGCTTTTCTATTAAGAATATGAAAATAAAATAAAATAAAATAAAAAAGTGGAGGAAGAGAGAGAGTGATTTGAGGAAATATTTGCAGTACCTGAAAGTCAAAGGCACCTTTTTTTCTCCAAATGATATTTTTCAGGCCTCTTTTCCAAAATCAGGACAGTTGAGTTTGGGTAGATTTCAAATGAAAAAAGCTAGATATGCATGTATTCTCTTCAAGCACATGGAGAGATAGAACAGAATATGTTGAGTCAAGGTCTGCCATGAGGATTGCCTTTGGATGGTATTTTACTGGCATTGTTGTCAGATCCCTTATGATTTCTCACTTCTCCTGAATTTACACTCTTCACTTGAAACCCTTCCTTCTGAGAACTATCCTTCTAGTTGAAGTGCCTTTAATAGGACTCCTTCTGAAGCCCTTCAAAACCACCACTTCATCAGATGAAACTGAGTGAGGTAAGATATTTCCTCTGTTTGCAGGATTGAATGGACTGTTTCTACAGCAATGTCTTTTTTGGCCTGAGGAACAAGAAATTGGTAGTAAGATCTGGAAATAAACCCAGGTACTTTCATATGTCACCAGAAAGCACTTTAACTTGGAAGTCAGCCCACATATTAATTTTTATTTTACAAAATTCCAGAGACAGTGTGGTAACACTGCTATTTTATCAAGAGCCTCAGGATGTTTGGTGGGTTTTTTCTTAAATGCTGAGCTCCTGGAGTCATGTGAATGTGCGAATCTCAGTTTTCATTTTTAAAGTATTTCTAGCCCTCATGAGTGCAGAGAAAATCTTGAAAATGTGAATGCTAGACACTGAAACAACCAAAAGCCATTAAGAATAACCCACAATGTATTATTTTTGGAGAGCGAGAAATGGCTGACTCATTGCTGTGAATGTTTGGGACTATCACCATTGTAAAGAGCTTTCAGCACACAGCATTAGCGCAATGTGCAGTAGCCAAATCAATCTCAAATTATAGACACCAAACTTGCATATGGTCAACATTTAAAAAATGTTCTTAAATATTTACATAATACATGCTTGCATACTTGCATGAGAGGCTCCAATGATTCATAAACTGACCTGCTCTAGTGATTCAGTTCCCAGAAATTTCAGTGATAGCATAGGCTCCAATTCAATAATGCATTTAAATATAAGTATATTGCTGAACTTCTCCCCATCTTTTTTTTTAAAAAAGAAACAAAAAGATGAAGAGCAAAGATTAAAAAGGTGAAAGGAAATTCAAGGTGATACAATTTTGGGCACCTTTCTGTGTACAATTTATGAATTCTGTTTGAGATTTTGAACTCTATATGTTTATCTGTACTATGTTCTTGCTTCATACCTGTTATACAATGGAGACAGGGGAGTGGCACGTGCGTGTTGGGTGAGCAGACTATCAAGACTCATTGACATTTGAATAATCTATCTGGGGGTCACCTAACCAAGAGGATTGGAAAATATAGAAGAAAAGTCTCACTGGGCCTTTGGAGAGACAAGAAAAGGAAGCTGGCTGCAGGAGAGAGAAAGATTCCATAATCTGAGGACAAGTCATATGCAGGAAACGGATCTCAGACACCACAGAGGACTATGACCAAATCCTAAAGAACTCTCTAGGGTGCTGAGGAAACTGAGGCAGGGATGACGTATAGATGTTTTATGGTTTTCTCTAGATCCATATGTCACTTGGGCTAACTAGAAAAAAGAGTAATTGCATTAAGAACCTTTGCAAAGCCTGTTGTGCTATGTTGTTCAACTATCATGTGTAAACTGTAAACCAGAGTACCCACAGGATTAGCTAACAGAGTGTTTTTCGTAGGTCAGCACCCCTCCTGGGGGGCCTCAGGAAGCTGGATCACTAGGTCCCACATCTGTAAAGAGGTAACAAAGTCAATGCCCAGGAAGTGTGCCAGACAGACTAAAGAAAGGGACAGTGCTGGAGCCTACTCATATTCAGGAAGTTTAAAATATTTGGGTCAAGTGTGTTGAGACTCTGGCGAGTGTCCAGGGCTAGGGAAGGGGGCTTTACAATGTTTACGACACACAGTGTGCCTAGTTACTGCAGATCTATCACACAAGCATGTGATGTTACATAGCACATGTACTGCAATACCTAGACAAGATGGAATAAGTTGACTACAATTACAGGCTGAACATTGAAATTCCTGCTTTTGTCAGCTCATCCAACAATGTTCTTTTGTCTCTTAATAAAACTAAACCTGCTAGGAGATTGTGCTGAGTTGTAAAATATCCTGTGATTTTAATTAGCATGGTGCATACAAATTGACTAAATCTATGTTATATGAGATCAATTTCTATTCCTTCCAATTAGTGGGACACTGACAAATAAAAACAGGCTGCAATTGTGCTGCTTAGCAAAGCAATGCTACGATGCGCTGTCTTCAGAACCAAGTGACATAAAAAGCTAATTAGCTCATATCTGTCTGTGTTGTTTTAGCACTCCCTTTGATTGCTGGCAGTGCCTTAGCTAATTAAAAACTTTACACTGCCAAAAGTAATGAAACAAGCTAAGTATCAGCAGTTTGTTTTAGTGAGAGTAAAGTCATGAATTATCAAAATGGGAGCATGCAGAATACAAATTTTTCAGCTGAAAGGTTATTTCATACAGGCAGTGTTAAATTGTCAGATCCACCTGACAACATAAGAACCATGCCCCTCTCTAAACATGCTCTGGTTAGGAATAGCTGATCAGTGTCATCAGACTAAGCTTTCTGGCATTATGGTTCCCAGAAGAAACCATAAAAATGCTTCTTAATGGTGATATAAAATGTAATAGCTGCTAAAAAAAACATTAAATCTACCTTTTGCTCTGTTCTCTCAGTATTTTCTGATTGCCAATTCAAACATCCCTGCCTCACCTCCACCATTCCTCCCTTTAATATGTCTGGTTTCTCCATTCTCCATGCATCTGTCCCCCTTTCCTTTCTAGATAAGGGGAGAATGCTTTGTTGTTTTATAAGGGGAGAATGCTTTGTTGTTTTACAAGGGTATTTGGATTTCTCTTTAACCAATTTCCATCCATTTCTACTGAAGACAGTATGCGTGCTTCACTGTTCTGTTAGTTCAGTGAGTCACAAATATGGTTTGGTCTTAATCCTATGCTTTGTAGACTGGCACAGATAAAAAGCATTTTTAGTGGGGATGAGCAAACTGATTCAGATAAGCACTTAAGGCCACATTTAGCACTAAATCCTTAGCAAAAACCTCAACCACAGTATGCTGCTCTAGTTTAAGGACAAAATGTTTCCCATATTTGGGGCCTAAATTTGTACTTAATCACCCAGGTAAAAATGGCCATATTTTTAAGGTGCTGAACAATCACAATTTCCATGAAGTCAATGAGAACTATAGGTGCTCAACACATTTGACACTCTCCAACCTCTTTCAGCACACACACAGACAGGTAGGCCACACGCAGCTGCAGACACAGACTGAAGTCAGCTCTGTGTGAGAGGATTCACCCAGCACTCACGTGCACACCCCCTTTGGGGAATAAACCCAAAATAATACTGCCTTGCACTGTATAGAAAGATCTGCACAGTGCAAGCTCATAAAAATGTGCCCTCTCCCTCAATGTGAAGAGAGATATGCACAACTTCTTGCCCCTCCACTCCCTGTGAAAAATGGCACCAATTGGTTTTAATAATAAATGAAACAAATTTATTAACTATAAAAGGCATATTTTAAGTGATTATAAGGGATAGCAAACAGAGCAAAGCAGATTACTAAGTAAATACACCAAAACACACATACTGAGCTTAAGATCTTAAAAAAACTCGTTACAAAATATAATTTCTCATCCTAATTGTTGATTTAGGGAGGATGCAGAGTTTCTGTAGCTTAGATTTCCAGTTACTTCTCTTTATGGATTAGACTCATCTGTCTCAATCTGAATTCAGTCCTTGCCTTTGTTTCTTCAGGTGTTTTTAGCCGTCTTTCTTCTTGGGTGGGAAGACAGTGGAGAAGAGTCCAGATCAGGGGTCAGCAACCTTTGGTATGCGACCCATCAGGGTAATCTGCTGTTGGGCTGCGAGACATTTTGTTTACATTGACCATCTGCAGGCACGGCCTTCTGAATCTCTCAATGGCCACAATTCACCATTCACAGCCAATGGGAGATGTGGGAAGCTGGGGCCAGAACGTCCCTGTGGCCCGCGCCACTTCCCGCAGCTCCCATTGGCCAGGAACAGCAAACTGCAGCCACAGGAAGCCTGCAGATGGTCAATGTAAACAAAATGTCTCACAGACCACCAGCACATTACCCTGATGGGCTGCATGCCAAAGGTTGCTGACCCCTGGTCCAGATCAACTCCTCCCAAGCCCTTAAAAAGGATATACTTAAGGTGGAAATCCTTTGTTTGATCCCCATCCTCCTACAGTGGAAAAGTACCAGTAGAGTCCAAGGGGTTATTTTTCATCAGGTGACATTATCACCTGACCTTGTAGTGTCAATGCAGCATCCCAGGAAGCACCTCAGGAAGGTGGGAGATTAGTATCTTTAGAGTTCTATTATCCTTCTTAAATGGGTCATTCAGGAGGACTGCTTACTGTCTGGTGGGCGTTCCCCTCAAGTACACACACAGTTGTAACTGTTACATAGTCAATATTCCTAACTTTAGATACAGAAATGATACATACATACAAATTGGATAGTCACATTCCGTAAATCGTAACCTTTCCAATTATATCTTATATAAGCCATCTTGCATAAAGTATATCTTAGTTATCCCATATTCATATCATAACAATATTTCTATGAATAATGTGGGGTATAACTTCACAATTTTTATAAAAATATTATAAACAGGTCCAAGATAACCACGTTGATATAATTTAAAACTATGTTGGAATCTTGCTTGGTAAAACAGAAGATAAGAAACCAGAAATTAATTAACCAAAATTAGTGTGTCAGATATTAGGCCTTTTTGGGTCATTAACAAAAGAGACTTTTGGGGGAAGAAATAGATGAAAGATCAGGGAAGAACAGACAGTGGCTATTGAAACAAGCTTCACCATCATGGCTGCCTTTGCAACGATTCCTGGGACCCTGGATCTTTATCAATATAAAACTGAGAGATGTCGTAACCAGATCGGGCCAGAGAGTGGGATTCAAATGACATCACCATCTCTACCTACTCTGCCTGAATCCCACATACCACTTGGGATGAAATGGCATGGACTTTAATAGCAATAACAACTCTAGCTCATCTCAGCTAACTTCTTCTCTCTTCCCTAAAAGGAAAGTTATCACCCTTTTTGATACCATCTAAGAGACTGACAGACAATGGAAGGCTTCCTTCTAAAAAAACTCTCTAGCTAAAGGGAAAGGAAACAACAAATGTAAAAATGAAAGCCTTACTTAATACTTTACATTTCAAATGTTTTAACTATTTTTCCTGCTCTGTATCTTTAACAAAACTTTAAAAGGATTTTTAATCGGGTCTTTGCCATGGTACTAAGCAGGCTGATGTCTCTATACACCACACTCTGGACCTTCTTTAACACTGTTTAATATTAGACTGTGGTTTGTTTTTGTTAACACCTTTGGCTCTTATGTTCCATCTAAATGAATACAACATGACTTGGAAGCACAAGTCCCATTGGTGCTACTGAAAAATATCTACCTTTGATGAATAATATTCAACCAGCTCTAGAGGAAAATTCTCAGAAACATCTAAGTCCCATTGAAAACCAATAGGACTTAGATGACTTGGTCACTTTTGAAAACTTAACCCTTAATTAAGATGATGTAAACTCTTGTCTACTAGGAACTAAATAAAGGCCACCTAACTGATTTCACATGGGCAGCAAAGAGCCATCAGCCAGAAACAATTTTTGGGCCCTAATCCAGCAGAGGCTTGAGCACCTGTGTAACTTTATTCACATGAGTGGTTTCACTGAAATAAGTATGTGAATACAGTTACAAATGTTTGCAGGATTAGGTTTTGTTCAGTATAGGGCCGGCTCTGGCTTTTTTGCTGCCTCAAGCAAAAAAAAAAACAAAAAAAAACCTCTGTGTGGTAGCCGGAGCGGCAGAGCAAAAAGAACCGTTCAGGGCGGCCGGAGCACGAGTGCAGGGGGACTCCCAGCGCTGCAGATGTGCCCCGGGCAGTGAGGGGAGAGGGGGAAGGAGCGGGGGTGGGGAGAGAGAAGGGGGGTGGCCAGGGCTTTCGCCATGCCGCCTGCCAGGAGGGCTCTGCACCGCTCCAGTCGGCGAGGAGGGAAGAACATGGGCTGCCCTGCCGGGCTTGCCACAGACTTGGCACCAGCTGGGGAAGACGGAGGACACAGCCCTCTCCCAGCAGGGCACTCCCCTCCTCTGTGCTGCCGCCCCCTACCGAGTGGCCAGAGCAACAAACCAAAAAACCTGCGGGGTGGCCGAAGTGGCGAAAAAAAAAAAAAAGGATTCGAGGGAATGCCACCCCTTAGAATCAGCTGCCCTAAGCACGAGCTTGCTCGGCTGGTGCCTGGAGCCGGCCCAGGTTCAGTAGTAGCTTGGGCTGTTAGAAAGAATGATTTCATTTTAAAAGATCCCATATCCTGTTATAAATTCCCTGTGCTATTCACTTCTTCCAGTCCAAAAGATTTTTTCCCTTTAATGTTGAAGAGTTAGGGAGGCAGTTAGAGGGATAACACACACATACACACCCACACCATTAAAAACAGCAGTGCTCTCATTCAGTGCAACAGCCATTCCACTAATGAAGGGAGTACTTTAGGATTTGAAGTTTAATTATATGTGAATAGAAGCTTGGAAGGAAGCTAATTAGAGCTATACTGGTTAGATTGCACTCAATCTGTGCAAACATTACTAATGTTAAATGCTGTAGCACCCATCAAGGAATCTACAGGAAGATCTGCAATAGGAAAGGCATGAAGCAGAGCAGACATGCTGAAATGTCAGCATGTTTCCACATTACCAGATTTTTGGAGGCCTTTGTTATTTCCTTTTTTAAAATGTGCACTGATTTGAATTTTCAGTTTTAAAGGCAAACTAACAACTACCCCAAAGTGTCATATGAAGATCATCATTCTCTGGACTCAAATTAGAGAAAAGTCAGCAGTGATGAAAGAGTTAGTTGTGTATTGTCTAAGCCTGCCCCTTTACAAAGGAAAGAGGCAGGAAATCTTTCCTTAATAAGTTCATTCCTCGGCTCCTTTCCATATTTATGGAACTTACTTTGGATCAAACTAGTTGGACTGAGATCACTATGTGGCCTCTTAAGCTCATCCCCTTCCCTAAATGATGCAAATGAGGTATCCGAGTAGTAGTAGAATAACTACAGAGCAGGTGTGCATCTGAAAATGCAAATAAAGGATACCTAAGTGTGGCTTCAGTACAGACAGTTCCCTTTGCTGTTATTTTTTTTTCTTTTTCACCTAGGTACACAATTCCCAGTTTGCTGGATGCTTCTAAAGTATCGCTTCAGCATGCATTTAAATATAAATAAAATAAATACAGCAAAAGGGGGAAATAAAAAAGTATCCTGTTACAGTTAGTGCTACATTTAATTTAAAAGAAACACACAAATCAGTTCTCTGTGGTAATGCTTTCTGGGGTAAGGATGTATTTCTATTTTCCTTCTCATGTGTGCAGAAGAGTTTCATTCATTCATTCATTAACTCTCCTGCTCATGGAGCACAGAGTGCACACTTCAGATTATGCATTTCCAGACAGTCCGGGCCCCTGCCAATGTCAAGGTTTGCTCTATATTAAGGCTGAGGCTGGCAAGGTCAGAAGCCACAACATTCCTCCAGCATGGGTGAGACCATCCATGAGGTCTTTTTCATCCATCAAGCTGGTTGGCTGATATGGACCCCTGGGATATGGAGCACATGGCCAAGCCACCTAAGACAGCATTGAGTCACTTGGCAAAACACTGGAGGCTAGCTGATCTGATGCCTTCTGCCCTTTTCATTCATAGCATGATGAAACCACCATATGCCTTCAGCACATCATTGCTGCTTCATGTTGAAAGCATCCAGCTGATGTAATTGTGTCTCTGTGGTGGTCCAGTTTTCAGAGCCATACAAAAGGACAGAAGCCACTGCTGGTTGAAAGATACGGATCTTAGTTTGACTTAATATAGGGTATTGACAGCAGAGGTTTCCACAGGGGATGCATAACATCCATAGCCTTGCTGATTGGATGTTTCATGTCAGACAGGCAATATACCTCCTTGGAGACAACAGAGCCAAAGATACTCAAAAGACCTAATGATTTCAACTTCTTGGCCAACTGGTAGAAGTAGAATTCCATTAGCCGCTCTCATCAGTTTGGTCTTCTTCCAACTGACTTGAAGATCGAGCTTAATTACTTCTTCCATAAATATATTTTGGGCATTGATGAGATCAGTTTGTGACGATGTGAAGATAGATGTGTCATCCACATATTCTAGGTCTGTCATGCAGTATCACCTCCAGGACACGGGTAGGGACTGCTTCCATCATTCGGTTAAGAATGGCATTGAACATATGAGGCGGTACTACTGCCTATATGCGGCTACCAGAGGTCAAAGTAACTGGTACTGTCAGCTACGGCATACCGGCAAGAGCCAGTACACCATGCTGGACAGCACCGGCTTCCGCAGCGGGGATTTAAAGGGCTCAGAGATCCCCCGGCTGCGGGGAGCCCAGAGCCCTTTGAATCATGGCTGCGGCTCTGGTGGCTGGGCTGGGGCCAGGATTTAAAAGGCTTGGGGCTCCCTGCAGTGGCAGGAGCTCTGGGCCCTTTAAATCCCTGCCCCAGCCTGGCAAAACTCGGGGTTTCCCATGGCGGCTGGATTACCGGGCCTTTTAATTTGGCCCTGAGCCCTGGGGGTTCCCAGCCACCTCTTCAGCTGGGAGACCCTGGTTGATTTAAAGGCTCTGGGCCTCCTATCCCCAGCTGGTGCCCCAGGCCTTTAAATCTTGAGATGCACCGCCTCTTCCGGATGAGGCCATGCCCCCTCAGGACTCCGGCAGTACCAGTAAGTCCTGTAAGCTACTTTTATCCTGGCGGCTACTGATGCCTTCCATAATTCAGTCAATAGTGGTGTTGAACAAGCATCCTTGACAGATGTCACTGTTGTACTCAAAGCAGATGGACATCCTAATACCTAAGTGGACACAGCTCTCCCTTTGGTCGTGCATTCCTATGAGAAGGCTGAGGAGTATTCCAGGCATAACAGCAGCTTGCAGGAAGAGCCAAAGGGAGAGATAATCAATAGAGTTAAATGCAGCTTTTAGAACAATAAAGGTGTTATATATACCTCATCATTTCCCCATTGAAACTCTTGCGATTTTTCAATAAATTGCCTAACAGTAATAACCTGCTCCACGATTGATAAGCCGGGCACAAACCTGGCTTGCTAAGGACAGCATAGATTCCTTATGCAGGGCCTAACATGCTCAAGAAGAACCAGTGTGAACAGTTTGCTGGTGGTGCCAATAATAGAAGTCTGGAAACAGTCATAAATTGAAGATTTGCTCATGTTCAAGGTTTTCATCTGCAAGGACTAGAGTGTGAAATTGTTTGCATATTTCAGCCTGGTATTCCATTTTGATAGCAGCATTAGTCAGTTTCTGCAGAGGAGGTGGGGGACTCATTTTTAATCAATATAGGAATAGTCCCAGTTGTGAGGCAAACCCACAGCTAAATCATGGCTGCTCACTCAGTTGTCCCTCCAACAGCTGGCATGATTCACCACTCCCCCGACACCTGCCCTTTCTGCAATGAGAAGGAGACCTGGCACACATTTCCACTGAGTGTGCCAGTTGCAGCCCCTTTTCCAGCTCCTCCAAAACCTCCACCTCAGGTTCTGGCTGCACTTTTCCCTGCACCTCTTGATCTACACACACACCATTCAGGGCCCCATGAATTCACAAGACATCCATGAACTGCTTCCTGGTGCTAGCAAAAGTGGCTATCCACCATACCAGGAGGAGGAAACTGGATGGGGAGGTGCTTTGCAACTGTGGGGCCTATTTCCGTTTCTCTCTGAAGTCATGTCTCCAGGCAGAGTTCCTCTGGCCACATCCACTGGCTCCCTGGATGAAGAGCACTGGGTGATGTCCAAGGTTCTCAGCCCAGTGTCCCTCTCTAGATTGATGCTTTTGACTCCTTGACCCTCATTCTCATCCTTAGTTTTTCATTAGTTGTCCCCAGCGATTATTCGAGTCCTGGGCCCAAAAGCTCCTCCCCTTAGGATGAGGGATCTTTAGATGTAAGTGGGCTTGTGCCCACCCATTCCCCCAGTGTTTCAATTGATGCCCTTCCAACAGAGCCGCAGTGAGTCATCACTGAGCATACGGCAACAACTCAGCTGCCTCCACTTACCCCTCCAACAGAGCCTGCAGTGACTCAGTCTTCAGACATGTGGCAGCAGCCTATCCCTGAGCAGAGTCCAGGTCAGATGACCGCAAGGGTCAGATATTTTCCTAACCCCACCAGTCAGTCTGTGTAACAGCACTACCTGGCCAGGAACCCTCCCACTGCCTTGCAATGTATCAGACTCTCTAGAAGCCCAGCCTGCTCTTGATCCAGTTCCTGCCCCAGTCTTGCCTAATTCCTGATCCAGTCTTGTTCTTGCCCTACTTTGACATTTCTACAGGCCTGCCTTCACCTCCTGTCTTCCAGACTCTTGCACTCTGATCATCTGGCTTCACTTTGGCTTGAATCTGGAATCTAGCTCTTCTACTAATTTGGCTTGTCCTCAGACTCTGATCTCAGTTCTGGCCCTACTCTATCCCCAGACCTAAGTTTCAGCACAACCTTTGGCCTGGTCCCAACCCTATATCAGTTTCAACCCCCTCTATACCACTAGGTCTGACTAGTGGGAGCCAGAGCTTGACACCATCATTCAAGTACCTTTCAGGCACTACTGCATCGGCCTTAAACTCGCCCCCACCCCTTTGGCTCACATACTTATTTAGAATTTACTGTAGTGAAACCCTGTGCTGCAAATAACTAATCCCACACATGTAGTATGTGGGACCAAACTCAGGATCTTTGCCTCCAACACACCTTCGCCAATCCTAAGCTAGATCTCCCATAACTGGGAGTAATAGTAGGACCTTTATAGGCTGTGGGCCAGCTACTAGAGAGGCACATTGTGACACTGCTCCCCATATTCTTCATAGTAAAAGTATTATATTATTATGACATAATCATAATGTATTTTATGCCAGATGAGTCATGTGAGATATCATTGGAAAGGCTGGGATTTACTGAATATGATTATCCTATCTGTATGCATGTATCATTGTTGTATCTGAAGTTAGGAATATTGATTATATACCTGTATTACAAATGTGTTTGCACCTGGAGAACTCCCACTAGGCAAAAGGCCTTCAGTCTAGACAGCTGGCTGGGAAGGGCCCATTCAGGTTGATGAGCCATTAGGAGAAAAAATAGGCCTTAGAAGAAACTAATCTCTCACCAGGAATCCTTCTTGAGGATGCTGTAAACAGCCTCTGACTCATGGCTTTATGACACTACCAGGTCATGTGACCAGGTCACCTGGTGCTGGACTCCATCTTGGGATACCAGTGTTTTTCCACTTACTGGCATGGGAACCAGGCTTTAGGACAAAGAGTTCCAACATATCCAAAAGCTATTTAAGGCCAGGAAGTTACATAATCATAGTTCTTTACTGACTCCCAACCTAATGATATGCCTGGAAACACCAAAGGAACAAAGACTGAACTATGGGGGAGTGCTGGACCCAGGCTAAAGGGCTTTTTATCCTGTGAAAGAAACATCTGAGGATTCCAAGATGTAAGTTAGTGCAGCTTGCATCTTAAGAACCTGCAGCCTGCTTGCATCATCATTTATGGTGAGAATTTGCTATTCATATCTAATCTATGTAGTATATTAAGCTTAGTTTGCATGTTTTGTTTATTTGCTAAGTAATATGCTTTGTCTGTTTGATATCCCTTACAATCACTTAAAATCTATCTTTTGTAGTTAATAAACTTGTTTTTGCTTTATTTAAAACCAGTGCATGTAGAAATCATAACTTGGATCAGAAAGCTGTTGTATATTCCTCTCCACATTGAGGGAGGGGGGTGAATTTCATAAGCTTATGTTGTACAGTTATCTGGACAGCGCAAGATGATATAATTTTGGGTTTAAACTCCAGAGAGGATGTATATGCCTTAGGAACTGAGAGGTGCCCTAGGTGTGACCCTCTTTGTGTGTGTGGGAGGGGGACTGGCTATAGTATCTTCAATCATTCAGGAGGAAACAACATTTAATCATTATGTGCCATTCCCATGTGGAAATATTCACTACTGCATTAAAGCTGTTTTGGTAGCCAACAATCCTGCATGTGAGAGTGATTTTCTTACTAAGGAGAAGCTTATACATATAACGGAATTCTCTGGATTTATTCTTACATGGTGCTAGATTACTCACTGCTCTCCCATACAGATTTGGGGGGGGGGGTGGATTCTTGCCTACTCTCCTATACAGTAGTTATATTTACAGTCCTGACCCTGATCTATGCATGTCATATTGGGGGTTTTCTTTTCCAATTTCTTCATCAAATTGTCTCACAAGACAGCAAGCTTTATTTAAAGGAGAAAAGGGCATGAATGATTTAGACTGAATCTGTCACAAGTTAGCAGGGGAACATTAAACATTCCATTCCCATGAGCCGAAAATCCAAAACACCAATGCCAAAATTAAGAGTGGATTATGGGTGGGGTTTCCAAAATCAAAAGACTGAAGTGTTGGTAAAAGCAAATCCAGGCCACATGAGCTTCAAACTGTTCTGAGACTTCACTTATTACAACTGTTTAAATTAAACGAAAACAAAATGCCACATACTGTAGATATTTAGTCATATAATACCTGTTGACTATGTACTTATATGGGGCTAGATGCTTCTGCTCACTGAGTGGCACAGAGGAAAGCTAAGAACTAGAATAATAGTCACACAAATGGCCCAACATGCATAGAAGGGAGGAAAGAACTTGAGTTTTGTGGCAAGCTCCCCCCTCTTACTTGCATTTGTGGAGACAACTCCATATGACAATTGCACGGTTGAGACTCTATAGGTTTTGAGGAGGCATGCTGGAGAAGAGGTATATGGGTGACATAGTTGCTCATTGTGGCATATTTCTCTGAGAATTTACCAGGATATTCCCAGAAGAAATCTGCATGGGAGTTTATGGTGCTTTTTACTTCATTTTAGTGTGCTGTTTGGAAATGTGGTTAATGTACAGCTATGATAGAGGACCCAACTGAAGCAGAGATCACAAGTGCATAGTAAATACAGCATATTGCTTGACTCTGCAATTTATTACAAGGCTATCATTGCCATGTATATATATATATATACAGGGAGAAAGAGAGAGAGAGAGAGAGAGAACGTGTTTGTGTCTGTCTGGTGTCCATTCCTCAGCAAAACTGACAATTTTAATGTACAGCAAATTTTGGTTTAACCTACTCTAGGATCATTGAATCGTAGAATATCAGGATTGGAAGGGACCTCAGGAGGTCATCTAGTCCAACCCCCTGCTCAAAGCAGGACCAATTCCCAACTAAATCATCCCAGCCAGGGCTTTGTCAAGCCTGACCTTAAAAACCTCTAAGGAAGGAGATTCCACCA
>NC_133770.1:138421352-138424132 GCF_003597395.2 Chelonoidis abingdonii
GCTCCCTAGGTAACCTTAGTTCCAGGTGCTTCACACCCGTCCTCCTTTGACAAAGTTTTTCTTAATATCCAACCTAACCTTTCCACGCTCCCTAGGTAACCTTAGTTCCAGGTGCTTCACACCCGTCCTCCTTTGACAAAGTTTTTCTTAATATCCAACCTAACCTTTCCACATTTCACTCCTGCATGCCTGAGCAATATTTTTATACTCCTCTCTGGTCATTTGTCCAATCTTCCACTTCTTATAAGTTTCTTTTTTGTGTTTAAGATCAGCAAGGATTTCACTGTTAAACCAAGCTGGTCGCCTACCATATTTACTATTCTTTCTACATATTGCGATGTTTTTTTCCTGCAACCTCAATAAGGGTTCTAGTGTTCCATTTACTTACCAAATGGTTACTTTTTACTCTCACTCTTTATAACAAAGTCCAAGATGCATGAAATATTTGAGTCTATAAAGAAAAGTTCCCTCTGAATTTTGAGAAGAGAGCAGTGCCATAATCCTCCATAGCTTTCATATATATAATTCACTATCTCTGCAGAAACAAGCAGAGGTGAAAGTAAGCTGGTACGGTCCAGTATGGCATACCGGCAAGAGCCAGTATGCTGTGCCGGACTGGACCGGCTTCTCCAGCAGAGATTTAAAGGGCCCAGGGCTCCAGCTGCTGTGGGGAGCCCCGGGCCCTTTAAATCACCACAAGAGCTCTGGCAGCCAGGCTAAGCCCCACTGCTAGAGCTCCAGCAGCTATTTAAAGGGCCCAGGGCTCCCGACAGTGGAAGGAGCACTGGGTCCTTTAAATCCCTGCCTGAGCCTGGCTGCCAGAACCCCGGGCCCTTTAAATCACTGCCAGAGCCTTACCACCGCTACCGTAGCCCTAGCCTGAGCCCTGCTGCCCACGGTAGTGGCAGCAGGGCTTCTGCTGTGATTCAAAGGGCCCAAAGCTCCGTGGTGGCTGGAGCCCCGGGCCCTTTAATTTGCCCCTGAGCCCCAGGGCTCCCAGCCACCTCTGCAGCAGGTAGCTCCAGGATGATTTAAAGGCCCTGGGTCTCCCAGCCACAGCCGGAGCCCCAGGGCCTAGAAAGCTTCATAGGCCCTGCCTATTCCAGTTGAGGCCATGCCTCTTCCAGTCGAAGCCACACTCCGCTCAGGACTCTAGCGTACCGGTAAGTCCTTTAAGTTACTTTCACCCCTGGAAACAGGCTACTGTCACAGAAACTCATTTTCATTATATGGCAGATACATGTCAGCTTGAAAGCTTGTCTCTCTCACCAACAGAAGTTGGTCCAATAAAAGATATTACCTCACCCACCTTATTACTCTTGTAATAAACATAAAATAAGATAAATTATGCCAATGTTGTCAGAGGGAAACTTGCATCAGGCTATGTCAAGGCAAATGCCACTTGTGTGCTGCTTTGTCTGTTTTCAGCTAGTAATTGCATAAACTGCCTTGGAAGAAAATACCTCAGAGTAGAAATATAATACATAATCAACTTAAATAATTACAACAAAAATGCTAATTTGCCGTTTTCACAACATGAAATAGGTTTGCTTAAGGGTACAGAACATATCAACACTTTTGCATGTTCTCGTGTATATCAGAGCCATTAAAACATGCTGCAGCCTGAATAAGGAAATAAATGCATCCTGCTCATGATCAGACTGACAAATAGCACTCTGAGGCTACATCTAGACTACCCGCCGTATCGGCGGGTTAAAATCGATTGCTCAGGGATCGATATATCGCGTCTCATCTAGACGCGATATATCGATTCCCGAGCGCGCTTATATCAATTCTGGAACTCCACCAACCCCAACGGAGTTCCGGAATCGACAGGGGGAGCCGCAGACATTGATCCCGTGCGGTGAGGACGGGTGAGTAATCCGATCTTAGATATTCGACTTCAGCTACGTTATTCACGTAGCTGAAGTTGCGTATCTAAGATCGATTTCCCCTCGTAGTGTAGACCAGCCCTGAGAGTTCAGATGCCTTAGAGTGTAACATAGCCATCAACTGCTGGGTAATGTGGATAATTTTCAAATCCAGGTTAGCTTCTATGAATGTTGAAATGTTTTCTTTTAAATTCAGACTGTACAATATGCCAAGACAATGTTTGAACAAGTGACTTTCCATCCATAACTACAGCAAAGAATCCTGTGGCACCTTATAGACTAACAGACGTTTTCGAGCATGAGCTTTCGTGGGTGAATACCCACTTCCTCAGATGCACCCACGAAAGCTCATGCTCCAAAACGTCTGTTAGTCTATAAGGTGCCACAGGACTCTGTCGCTTTTTACAGATCCAGACTAACCCGGCTACCCCTGACACTAGACATATCACTGGTTACTCACATGACCTTTTCCTCTTACTTTTTAAACAGAGCATTCATGTTTCACTCTGACCATAACACCTGTGACAAGCAGGCACCTTCAGCAGAATTCCACACCCCACGGTGCACAAGCTTCGAGGGGATAAGATGCTGGTACGAGAAACCAAACGAACATATCCCAAAGCTGGCAAATGAAGTCCTACTGCTGCCAGATAGCCCACACGTACTCTCATATGGCGGTAAGGAACGTTAGCAAGAGAAGAAAGTGGCACCTATTCCATACAGGGCACATGTATTCTGATCAGATTTCTGAATCTAGCCAGATTTAATAGTATCTTAAGTTACAAATAAAAGAAGTTTCTCCCTCCCCAGACATGACAGGGATCATGGAAAGGTTATTTTGAGGAGGACTGGTCGTGTGCAGTAAACCACACACAATTAATTTAGTTA
>NC_133770.1:138424157-138488233 GCF_003597395.2 Chelonoidis abingdonii
ACTTGCATCAGCTATGTCAGGCAATGCACTTGTGTCGTTGTCTGTTCAGCTAGTAATTGCATTAAACTGCTTGGAAGCATAAGAGTAGAAATTAATACATAATCGAATTAGAAATAATAACAAATGCTAATTTTGCCGTTTTAAACAATGAAAGGTTGCTTAAGGGTAACAAGAATACACATTTTTGCATGTTCTCGGTGTATTCAAGCCAAAAACATGCTGCAGCTTGAAAAGGAAGAAAATGCATCTGGTCATATGCAGACGACAAATAGCACTCTAGGCTAATCTAGACTACCGCCCGTATCGGGGTTAAAATCGATCTGTCAGGGATGATATGTCTCATCTAGACGCGATAGTAGTCGATTCCGAGCCGCGCTTATATCAATTCTGGAACTCCACCAACGCCCAACGAGTTCCGAATCGGACAGGGGAGCGCACGACATTTGCCGTGCTGAGGACGGGTGAGTACTCCGATCTTAGATATTCGAACTTCAGCTACGATTATTACACGTAGCTGGAAGTTCGTATCGTAAGATCGATTTCCACATCTGAGTGGAGACAGCCCTAGGAGTTCAGTGATGCCTTAAAGAGTGTACATAAGCACCTGTGGGTATGTGGATAATTTCAAAATCCAGGTTAGCTCTATGAATTGAAAGTTTTTTTGAGAGTCAGACTGTACAATAGTGCCAAGCAAGTTCTGAACAAGTGGACTTCCATCGAAAACAACACGCAAGAAACGTGGACCAAGTTCAATAGACTAACAGACGTTCGAGCGATAGCTTTCGTGGGTGAATAGCCAACTCACAATAGATGCACCCACGAGAACTCATGCTCCAAAACGTCTTTAGTCGTCTAAAGCATCCACAGGATTCGTGCTGCTTTTACAGCACTCAGACTACACATGGCTACCGCGCCTGCTGATACTTGACATCCATAATTGAATTTCGATTGACTAAGAATTTGTGATGCTGTTATACTTTTCCTTGTTCTTAAAAAATTGACCCACATCCAAACAAAATTCTTCTCCATCCACACATGAACACTTACAATGTTCTTTCCCTATTGCCCTGGCAGTCTTCCTTTATGGAATAACCAGACTGCTACCTTCTGGTTCTTCAGTTGGATTCTTTCGATATTCTTAGTTACACTGCTTATCCTTCTCCACCCAAAGTCCATAAAATGGGATGATTGGGCCTTTCCAGCTCCATTTAACGCCTCTCATTGCCAGTGTGGAGTTTATACCCCATCACAGACCTAAGTTGAAATTTAGGTGCTTTCCATTAGGCACCCACATCTGAAAAATCTGACCAGCACAAGGCCAGTCTGCAGGTTCGCTGAGTCCTTACCGCCCACCGATTTGCATCAGTGGACTGAGGCTACTCAAAATATCCGTGGGTGCTTAATACCTTTCAAGGGGTTTGACAGCCTTAGTTAGTTGAGTGACCACTAAAATAAAATAACTATGCTATATAAATCATATGTGGTATAATAAAGAGTGCATTTTTCCCGCTAATGCATAAACACAGACACCTGGGGAACAGAACCTTAGCTCCTAAGACCATGTCTCAACTGATAGAAAATCTGCAGCGTAGATTTGGAAATAATGTCCTTTTTACTAGACATAACGGCTCCTAAATTTCAGCCCTAAGGTGCAATATTGTATTAATTCATCACGGGAAAATGAGGCGAATGGCGCGAATAGTGCCCTGATTATATGAGACGAGTCAAGCTCAGAAGTGAATATTATGTAGATTAAAGTGCAAAACCGAATCTTTACCAGCACAAATCAAATACAAACTGTTTTGATTTTGAATAGTTGGATAATCCTTTCTCTCTATTTTACTGTTGTAAACATTGGCTGTCATCCATTTGGGACCAGAAGAGAATTACAGAAATAGAAAGACCATTGATATTAAAAGCGACTAAAAGGTGGGTGATGTTCATAGTATAACCTTTCCCAATCATTGGAACCTTAGAAGTGCAAAATAGCGAATGAGGTACAGCATGAAATCCTCTAAGCTTTACAGCTACATGAAGATTGATATGCTGGCCACACATTCAGGATCTGAGTGCCGATAAATCTGATCTACCCCAAAACCTCTCCCTGGGACCCCCAAGATCCGACCCTCTGGATCTTAATACATAGGAAAGTAAAGACTCTTTCCCCACTAGTGCCTCTCCTAGGCTTCTCGTCTCCCTGCTACCCTAGAAGTCACTGGATCAACCCCTTAAGAATCTTAACACAGAGGCTTTTCAAACCTCACCGGGCAATACAGGATTCCAACTCGTGATCTAAAAAAGGATTCCCTTTCCGCAATCCTTCCTCTTCTCCCTGTACTCCCACCACTTCCGTGTAAGTACAGACATTCCCTTGAGCCTCAACTTAGGAAAAAATCCAAACAGGTCTTAAAAAACAAAACATTATAAAAAGAAAGAAAAAAGTACACGTTATTCTGAATCAGATAAAATATTACAGGTCTTCAGCTTTATAGACAATGGAAAAAGCCTTCTCTAGCAGAAATACAATTTAAAATACTTTCAGCCAAATACACATTAAAACTCTACCAGCCAGATACACAGTTGCAAATACAGAAACAATCAAAAGACTATAACCGCCTTTTTACTCAATACTCACTATTTTGAATATATAAGAGACTGTAGCAGGGAGATTGGCCAGAAACCTGGTTGCACATCTAGTCCCTTCCAGGACTCAGAGAGAACAAAGCAAAAACCAAAAACCACAAACAAAGGCTTCCCTCCACCGAGATTAGAAAGTATCTTGTTTCCTGATTGGTCCTCTGGTCAGGTGTTGCAGGTCACTGTTTGTTAACCCTTTACAGGTAAAAGAGAGATTAACCCTTAGCTATCTGTTTATGACAGTGAGGTAATATCTTTTATTGGACCAACTTCTTTTGGTGAGGCAGACAAGCTTTTGAGCTACATAGAGCTCTTCTTCAAGTCTGGGAAATGTACTGATGCTACAGATTAATTGGGTATAATTTACATTGCTCAGGGGTGTGAATAATTCACACCTATGAGTGACAAGTTATACTGACTTAAGCGCTAGTGTGGACAGCGCTATGTTGGCAGAAGAGCTGCTCTCACCAACATAGCTACCACCTCTCGCAAAGATAGGTGTTACTAAGCCGATGGGAGAGCGATCTTCCATTGGCTTAGAGAGTCTTCACCAGAAGTGCTACAGCGGCAAAGTAGCCACTGTAACTGCTGTAGTGTAGACATAGTCAGCTAAATACAAGGTGGAACAGATTGTTTAGCATAAGTAGTTAATACATTTTTCAAGGGACCCATTCAAGGTGGGGTGGCTCGTTAACACTGCTCCAGTCAGAAAGAGGAAAGGAGAGGGGGCAAAGCAGCTGGGGGAGCGTTATTAATGGGTTATAGATTATTGTAATAAACCCTAAATCCAGTGGACTGAAAAGACACTGTTTCAAAAGAACCGCAATAGACATTCCTCAAGATTTAGTTTTTTAAAACTGCTAGCCAACTTCAAATCTAAACAAAATATTATCATTTGTATTGCTTTTATATTTGTTTTGTGCAGTAATTACTATTCAGGATACTACATTCAATGAAAATGTCTCTCTAACCACATGCTTTAAGTAAGGACTGTCTTCATAACATTTAGTTTGCACTAATCTGGGGTGTGAATCTCCCCCGCGCTAGCCTGTTGCAGACTAACTGTTCGTGTGGATCCCATTCACATGTATTAAGAGATCACTGATGCACTATATCAAGTACATTTTAAAATGCGACTAGATCAAATGAATACAGCTCACTACTGAATTGATATAGGGATCTCAGAGCACAGCTGCAAGGCACTTCCTGTTGCCCAAAACTGTGCCACTGGCTTTTGTATAGGTTCCCTGTCATGTAACCAGGATATCAGTGGTCAGGCCTAGCGGCTGCAGCCAGCTGGTAACCAGGAATAGAAGTACAGGGTCAGAATTGGCATCAGAGGCCAAGGGTCTGAGCCAGAGTCAGAGGTCAGGAACCGGAACCAGGAGTCAGAGCCAGGTTACCTGGAGTGAGACAGGGCAGGAGCAGGGCTGGGAATAAGCAAGCACACAGAAGCTATCATAGCTGCCCTGATTCCTGACAATCACAGATATAAAGAGATAGAAGAAAGGGAGAGTTGTTTGCCTTCTCTTTTCTGAAACTAGCATGCATTTTGGGCCACATTTTCAAGCTTTCCTCTGCAAACATGAGGACTAAGATAGTACTTTTGAAAAACAGTGAAAGCTGAGATTCTAATGTAATCACATGGCTCCAAGAACCAGGGTTTAAGATTTCATGTGACCTATGACAATTTCAAATGTCGGCAACCCTAAAGTAGTAATGACGGACTTTGCAATTTAGGATAAAGTTTAAAACATTAAGAATTGAAGTTCTAACTAACGTATATGCTTGCAAAGTTACAAACAGATAATTATATATGCAAAGTATCATTTTTGCATGTAATTGTACATACAAACTGTATGTTGCATGTGCAATTACTTGTTTGCCCACATGCTCTCATCTATTAGAAGCACAGCTTGTGTGCCTAATTTTCAAAATTTGGTTCTTAACCTTTATCAAATATGTCACAAGGTGGCAATACTTCATTAAGGGCATATTCAAACAACTTACTCCAATTTATATATTTTATGAACACTAGTTAGTAACTTTTTTAAACAGAAAAACCCAAGAAATGTCCATTATTAAAGCAATATTTTAAGTGTTATGTTACATTTCCTGGGTTTATTATTGGAAAAAGTCTAATTGTGGGTGAATGCCAAGTGTTTGTTTTTTTCTATCTTGTGCAATTACATTTTTTATAGATGAATGTTTGACACAAACCAAGCACATTACAGGGTATACACTAAAACAAAATGTCAAAAGTAATTGGAAAACCTTCTGTAGCTGAATGTTTTCTGATTTTTTGTTCTTTTTTTTTCTTTTTTTTAAGTTGTATCTATTGTATCAATAAGCGAGCAGCTGTCTGAGCTGCTATGTCTGGTTATAAATATTCCAAGGAAATATCACCAAAATATCAAATGTCTCTCAGGCAGCCATATGTATGTTGAGATCTATGAAGAAGGATTTAAGCAAGATGCTTCTAGTTTCCTGTTCTCATTAACAAACTTATCAAGATGTCCCATGGTACCCCTAGTGACAATCTAGGCATTAGTTAGTATAGGCAAGCACAAGTTCAGCACATTCAGATTCAGACTTGTAAACAATTGGTTCAGATACAGCTTTGGTTTCCATTTTGGACAGTCTCCAGTATGGCACCCAAGGTGCTTGCTATGCTTTTCCCCATTCCCAAAACAGGCCTGTAGAGTGTCTTGAACCAGACTTCTGTGTTACCAATTTTGCTCCATTCTAGAGTTCTCCAGCCCATCCCCACATTCTCCTGTCTTCATCTCAGGGTCTGTCCTATGTTCTCCTGGACTTCTAAAACAAATCTACTGATCTTGCAGTTTTCTGCACAGATCTTGTGCCTCACCTTTTCACAGCAAATTAAATGTAGTGAATAGTTTGATATTGTCAAAGACTCTTAAAATGGAGGCTGTCATTTAAATGCTGTCTCCTCTGGGGCTGTAGGAATGTTATGAAACCACATAGCAGCCTGTTGGTACAATTACATTAACGAACAAAACAAAGCGGGGGTGGGAAGGAGGGGAGAGTAACATGTAATAAAGGTATTATAAACATACCAGCTGGTTGTTCATAAATAAAAAACAGCCAGTGTGTGGAGTGATGTGGAGTGATGTAAAGTGCACGTATGCGTGTGCAAAACATTGAAAAACAGTGCAGAATAGCGAAGTATCTTAAAGCTTCAAAGGTCAATCTAAATGGTATTATAGCAGGTGTCCATAGTGCTGCTCCTGATCTCCTTCCCCTTAACAAAATGTCTTGCCCATGTTGCACATGACTGCGCATAGGGTGTGGGTGGTATGGGAGTGGAGAGCACAGGGAACGTCTGCCCACTCTGGTTTATGGAATTGTCCATTTGCCCAGCCAACCCCAGAGTTTTCCAGTGCAAGCACTGGTGGCAGGACCTGGTATTGCAGAGAGAAGTATAGGTTCATACATTCTAAGGCCAGAAGAGACCATTATGGTAATCTGGTCTGACCTCCTGTATAGCACAGGCCACGAAAAGTCCCCCAAAAAAATCCTAGAGAATTTTAGAAAAACAACCAATTTTGATTTTAAAATTGTCAGTGACAAAGAATCCACCACAATCCTTGGTAAATCATTCCAATGATTAATCACTGTCACTGTTAAAAATGTATCTTATTTCCAGGTTGAAGTTGTCTAGCTTCAGCTTCCAGCTATTGGATCATGTTATACCCTTTTCTGATCCATTGAAGAGCCCTTTATTAAATATTTGTTCCCCATGTAGGTACTTATAGACTGTAATCAAGTCACTCCTTAATCTTCTCTTTGTTAAGCTAAACGGATCAAGCTCCTTGAGTCTATCACTATGTATGTTCTTTGTGGACACAAGGCCACAGTTTGCAACTTTTGTAATTTTTAAAAGCTTATAATTCTCCTTTATGAATTTAAGGTTGGAAGCCCACAGACACATTATGGTAAGGGTAATATACTAATTTCATTTATTTTTTTTAAATATAGGCCTGGCTGAGGGAGGAGAGGGTGAAGTCTTACCAAGAGCAAAGTTACCAGTATTCATTTTAACTATGTCTGAGCTAGCACACTAAAAATATAGGTGTAACCATAGTGCTAGCAGCCCCGACCATGTATCTACGGTCTTGGACGAGACTGTGAGGCATCGAGCCCCTCCTACAGCACATGCCACCATGACTACACCTCTATTTTTAGCATGCTAGCTCAATAAGCACTAGTTTCCTTGAGCTAGAATTTATAGTTTTCAGCTCTAGTGTAGAATATAGCCTTTGTTTCAAGCCAGGGAAGCTTTGGAGGATATAAATATTTTGGAACTACCAAAATGGAAGAAAGAATTAGCTTTTCATGCTGGTGGTGAGTTTCCATATATCTGTGCAAAGGAGATATTTAGGCATCTGGTGACTGAACATCTTGTGACTCAGAGCAGGGGTGAGTGGAGAGGGTTTGTAAGTTACTCTGATGATCCTAAGAAGTTTGGACTTCCCAGGAATCTGATCAATCGACTAGAGTTCCTGCTGCATCAAACATTTTCAAGCATAACTTGCCAGTAGAGGAAGAAAGTTGGGATAAAAATTAAGAAATTGCTGGACGAAGGTGTAGAGGCTTGCCAGTGGCAGAGTGGATTACATCCCCGCTTTCCCCTGCCATACCCAGAAAGTGTCCCATGAATGAACAGATCACAAAGGCCAGGCAATGAAGGTTGGAAGGGACCTCACTACCTTCTGAATCTCAAGCGGATCATAATCCATGATTTCCAGGACAATAATTTGCTAGTCAAGGCATAGATCTATATCATTTCATCAGTGTGACCAAGATATTAAGGAGCAATATTTGCAAAGATCTGCACTCGTGCCTAGTTGGCCTGAAAACCTGTAACTGTTCACTGACCCAAAATTGCAAAAGTAGTTTGAAAGAGTTACTAATAATATGTTTAATATTGTTTTTCTCCATTCACCATCCATCCTGGATCACACATGGTTGTATGCAAGGAAAAGAGAAGGAGAAAAAGAGACTATGGAAATGCCATGTCTTCCACTCTGAACCAAAGCTAAAAGCACCCATTGTATGCAACATCTGCCATAACAAAAATGTTATTGGTCATAACCCAGAAACCCCTCGGTCTTAATACTAAAAATTCCCACATAACAAAAATCAGGTGAATGGCATTTACTGGGCTGCAGATGCATCCCTTGGCCCCACGTTGCTTCCTCTCCATGCTGTTCCCCGGGTCCATCCCCAGACAAGTCCTTGGAAAATGGTGCTAGGATGTCCGCTAGCTCCACCAACTGCACGGGCTGCTCCAGGGTTTCCAGCACCATGATCTTGTCCTGAGATTGTGATTTCGCCATTGTCTCAGCTGCTGCCATCCTCACCTCCCTTCCTCTGATCTGAAAATAACATCCTCCCTTAAGGGAGATGGTGGGTTCTGTGCTTGGGGTGTTGGCATGCACCCAGTAAAGCTTCTCACAGTGTGGACATGTACAGGGCACACTCCTGTGGCTTTTCATCCTGAGACTTGTGGTACAGCTCTTTAAGTGCATGATATACTCCTTGCACTGCTCTGACCAGGTCCATGAGCCTCTTCGAGATAGTCTCATAGAGGTGGATATTTCTGGAGGTCCTACTAATGATCATGGTCCCAGGGTACTTACACCAAGATTAACTAGAACCTGGCCATCTAGCAATATGCAGAGGAGTGGCCATCTTCTAAGCAATATGACTGAAGTGAGATCAGAAACTAGAACAGGCCATATGGAAAATGAGGCGTTAAATGCTAAGCAAGGGTATACGAAGCAACAGCTGATTTCTGGTGCATAGAGAGCAAGTGAAAAGAGAGTAGACCAAAGGGCTGCAAGGTAAAGATACAGGGAATTGTGATAATGTCAGTGTAGGACTTGAGGCCATATCCCTGTGTCTTTGCTACCCCCATACTGCATGAGCACTCCTGCTGAAGAGAGTGGAACTTCAGAATAAGGCATCACTCAATGTGAGTAGGGGTATCACAGTCTGGCCCATATTGGGTACTTGTCAGTTTCTTTATTTGTGTAATGGTTAGAATTTTTGCTGGTAAAGCTTTATCATCCATGTCATTCCTGACTGAATGTCTTTAAACAATGATTAAAAAATAGAGAAATAAAATGAAGTCAATGCTTGAAAGCATTTAAACACTATGTAATCTGCTATTTTGCCAACTGTTTGTGTTTCAAAGGACATTCTTTGGACTAGCATGTTAAAGATGGCATGATTCTTGGAATGGAGAGTGCCTGTAGCACTCTATCAGGACAAGGCATGACTGGTCCAAGTCACTGCCATTCTATGAAGAGTGGAGCCAGTGAAGAATTCTGCTGCCCTTGTATTAAACAATTTATCTCAACAGGAGCTTCTCACTCCAGTCCTGCTTCATCTGCACTCGTTGTCTCTTGTTTTCCAGATAGAATGTAAGGTAGGTGGTATTGACCTATAGATCTAAAACAGCCTATGACCTACTCATCTGAGAGTCCACCCCTCTCCCAAGCCATACTGCTGCAGTTGCAATCAGTAAGTACACATAAGCTGGAGCCACTTGATATAAGAAACAAAGTTGCTGGCAAATAGGGTGTTCTTTGTGAGTTCCTTTCAGCTGTGAAACTTACTCCCATCACTCCACACACCCAGTATGAAGTAGATTTGTTAAATTTTAGGGCAATCAAATATTGAAATTGCTATAGTGGATAAGACCAGTGGTCCATCTAGTCCAATATATTGTCTCTGATCATGGCCAGTACCAAATGTTTAAAGGAAGGTTTAAAAAACTTTAGGTAGAAAATTGTAGAAGAGATTGCTCTGATGGGGTATACAAACCCCACATCAGCTAAGGAGGAGTTAAGTAGAGCCTGAAAGCTCTAGTTAACCCCGCTTTTGTTATACGCGAAGGATGTGTCAGGTTCAGGAAGCAGTTAAAAGGAAGGCATTCAGTACACTGTGGGAGGAGCAAATGGAGTAGAAGACTACAACTATGACAATGATCCCACACCCACCCCAAGAGACAGGTGGTCTGGAGCTTACTCTGTGGGTAGGGCCTGACAGGAACCAGGTGAAGAGAGAACCATAGAGAAAGCTATAGGAATGGAGATAGTTCCTGTGGTGGGTTTTGAAAATAGAGCAAGACTCCAGGGAGGCAGCCCTGTGGGTCAGCATTCTGTAGAATAGTGGAGAACTGGGGAGAACCTAAGTGCACTAAAAGCTCATGTCCAGGGTGGGTGGAAGTTGCTTAGTTTGTATTTCTGTCTGAATTTTAGTGAGGCACTCCAGGCAGAGCCATTGTTCTGGAAGAAGAGTGAGGCTGAACAGGAGGCAAGGAGGGGCAGAAGACATTGTGTTGACTTCCATTATTTTGTCAGACATTACTTATTTGGGACACTGATGCCCCAGAAAGGGGCAGAATTATAGTGCACTCAGGCCAGAAGTCCAAGTCACCACCATAACACACCACTGAAGTCTCAAGGATGACAGTGAAGCAGAGTTCTTGAATTGCCATATCACAGCACAAGGGAGCACCTAACCCTTAACCTCTGGTGGTGGATTTCTGCCCTAGGTATGATTTATAGCCCTTCTCCCATGCTTCTGGGGAAGAGAAGGAAGGGGGAAAGGGAATACTGCGGGTGTTTAATGCTGGGAAAGAAGAGATTATTTCAGTCTTTATTTTGGATGGTTATTACTGGTTAGGGTTCATGAAGGAATGTTGAAGCTGTAGTAGTAATTAACAAATTATAATAATTGTATATTTAAATAATGTTAAAGATGCCTAGCATGATAGGATAGGCACTGCTATTTTTTTCCTTCTTATAAAGTTTTTTTTTTTTTAATAAAGCAAATGTAAGATATAGAGATGATTTTTTCTTTGTTATTCAAAGTAAGAAGGATTTTCCCAGTGGAATTATGTATCAGGCCTCTGAACATGAATTACCCAATTATACTGAATAGTTTTCCTTATCCCAATAACTAAGCAGACTACTTTATATTTATAATGATTGCTTTAAGACAACTTGGGACTCACAGGGAATGCTAAGGAATATGTTTCCATAGTAAAGCAATGCTATAAGGAAAAGCAAAAACAATAAGCTATTTAGAAAAAATGAAAAGCTGCTCTATAGCTAATTTGAATATTCTCAAGTGCCATGTTAAATTATTTATAAAAAGAAAATCTTTAAAAATGAAACAAGGAAAGTGCTCAGTCACACACAGTTTGTGTTCCTTTCTAAGAGAACAAGGCTTATTCCAAATCCTATGCTCCCTCACCAGCAGCAACAACCAGATTTCTCCATAATACATTTTCTTCAGCCTACAGACAGCAGTTATCAAAGTGCTGGAACAATAAGTCATTACCATTTGAAAGCTATCTGTTTAAAAAAAAAGGAAAAAAATGTAGAGAGCTATCGTAAATTCCTGGCACTTTATAAATTCTCCCATGAGAAGCAACAGGCCAATTCTCATTGCAATTTTGCTGATTTAAAGCCAAGAACTAGGAGAGGAATGTTCACTTGAAGAAAAAAAAGCTGACCTCATCAGGCTTAGAGAGAGATCTCTGACTCCCTCTAAAGTTAAGAATTGTCCAGTAATGTACACTGTAGTATTGTGTCTCCAGTTATAGAGCTTTTCTTTCACCTCAAAATCCATTTTTCAAATTTTCAGAGTGGATTTATTTGGTTTCCACCCTACCAGGGATAGGTCTTTTGGTATGTTAACACACACCAATTAGTAGACTTGAAATTCAGTTGTTCTTTCCTACATTAGTTGAGTTATCAAGGAGTTGGGGAAGCAGCTGTCAAGAGAAAGGGAAAGGAAGTTGGCCTAACCTTGGGGAGTGAGCTGTGCTAGGTGAAGAAGGAAATTCCTGGTAACCAGCTGTGCCTTGAGGCATTGTGCTCAAGAGGCTGTAGTGGAATCTTTTTATAATGAAAGTTGAATGTACAAATGTAGAATTATGTACAAAAACCTTCATTCAAAAATAAAACAATGTAAAACTTTACAGCCTACAAGAGCACTGAGTCCTACTTATTGTTCAGCCAATCGCTCAGAAAAACAAGTTTTTTCATATTTGCAGGAGATAATGCTGCCCACTTCTTGTTACAATGTCACCTGAAAGTGAGAACAGGCATTCGCATGACACTGTCATAGTGAGCGTCACAAGATATTTACGTGCCAGAAGTGCTAAAGAATCACATGTCCCTTCATGCTTCAACCACCTTTCTGAAGGACATGCGTCCATGCTAATAACAGGTTCTGCTTGATAAGATTCAAAGCAGTGTGGACCAATTTCATCATCTGAGTCAGATGCCATCAGCAGAAGATTGCTTTTCTTTTTTGATGGTTTGGGTTCTATAGATTCTGAATTGGAGTGTTGTTCTTCTAAGACATCTGAAAGCGTGTTCCACACCTTGTCCCTCTCAGATATTGGAAGGCATTTCAGATTCTTAAACCTTGTGTCAAGTGCTGTATCTATCCTTAGAAATCTCACACTGGTACCTTCTTTGTGTTTTGTCAAATCTGCAATGAAAGTTTTCTTAAAATGAACCATATGTGCTGGGTCATCATCTGAGACTGCTATAACATGAAATATATGGCAGAATGAGGGCAAAACAGAGCAGGAGACATACAATTCTCCCCCAAGGAGTTCAGTCACAAATTTATTTAACACGTTATTTTTTTAAAGAGCATCATCAGCATGAAAGCATGGCTTCTGGAAAGATGGCTAAAGCATGAAGGGGCATACGAATGTTTAGCATATCTGGCATGTAAATACCTTGCGATGCTGGCTACAAATGTGCAATGCAAATGCCTGTTCTTACTTTCAGGTGACATTTGTAAATAAGAAGTGGGCAGTGTTATCTCCCATAAATGTAAACAAACTTGTTTGTCTTAGCGGTTGGCTGAACAAGAAGTGGGACTGAGTGGACTGGAAGGCTCTAAAGTTTTATACTATTTTGTTTTTGAGTGCTGTTATGTAACAAAAAAATCTATGTTTGTAAGTTGCACTTTCATGACAAAGACATTGCACTACAGTACTTGTATGAGGTGAATTGAAATACTTTTTTGGTCATTTTTACAGTGCAAATATTTGAAATAAAAAATAAATATAAAGTGAGCACTGTACAGTTTGTATTCTGTGTTGTAATTGAAATCAGTATATTTGAAAACGTAGAAAACATCCAAAATATGTAATACATTTCAATTGGTATTCCATTGTTTAACACTGTGATTAAAACTGTGATTAATTGTGATTAAGTTTTTTAATCACAATTAATTTTTTTAGTTAATCACAAAATTTAACTGGAATTAATAGACAGTCCTAATCTGAATACTGATGTACCTCTTATTTAAAGATTTCTCCCACTTTCACTGACTAAATTTCATCTAACAGCATGACTTGTGGGTTGCTTCACATAGCTTATATAAAGTTTCTTTATTTTAATCCCCATTAACTTTTTTTTGTCTCTTCCCCTCTCTGTGCTTCAGTTTCCCTGTCTGTAAAATGGGGATAATGATACTGACTTCCTTTGTAACAGATTTTGAGATCTACTAATGAAAAGTGAATTATTATTTTGAAATAGAAAACTGCAGTTAAATACATATATATCCTCTGCTTTCTCTTATTTCTAAAAAAGGCAGCAAATTTGCATTATACTGCAACATACAATTTAAATTTGTAGATTTCCACAGTTCTAAAAATTGATCTCAGCATTATTAGCAAATAAATGTCATCATAACAGAAGCATAAATAAGCATCCAACAGGTAGCAAAAAGCATAGAATAAGGATATAAGAAAATAGAGAACTCTTCACTTTTGAGGGGGGAAGAGAAAGTGAGCAAAATCAGGGGAGTAAACAGTAAACAGAAAAGGTAACAAGAACATTTGAATTAGTACACTGCCTCGGCAAAATATGGCTCAAGCTACACAAAATGGAAGCGCTATGTGTTTGTACAGCACCTAGCCCATTCAACCCTGATTTAGGTTGAGGTCTCTCTTGTAACGGATTGAACCCCCCTCCTTGGGTGCCATCTGATGTGCTGGGGCCACACTGAGCCCACCCTTTCCACCAGCCTGGGTTTCCTTACCTTGTTCTTGCTGTGCTTGGCTCTCAAGCCTTCTCTAGCACACACACAGGTAAGACCCCACCCAGGCTGGTGGAAAAGGTGGGCTCAGTGGGACCCCAGCACATCAGGTGGCACCCGAGGGAGGGGGGCTTGAACCCATCACATCTCTATATTACAGTAAATATACATAAAAAGATCAATTTCAGAGAGTATGTCGGCATAGGTAAGCCAATATAGTCTCCTAGTGTGGGCACGGCCTACACAGACAGGAGTTTTTCTGTCAACATAAGAACACCAGCTCACCAAAAGATGCTAGCTACATTGCCAGAAGCCCTCTTCCATCAGCATAGGTGTATCTACAGTAGGGGTTTTGCTGGCATAGCTATGACAGTCAGGGGTGTGGTTTTTGCACACCTCTGACTAATGTAGCTTGCCAACATAATTTGAGTGTAGAGCGAGACAGAATCTGTATTTCTGTTTTGTAAAACTCTTATTCAGAATGTTCTGCATGGAGAACACATCCCAGCACAGAAGAGTCTCATTAATGTAAATTACCATTGGTTTCTACGTACTTATGTGCTTCCCCATACCATCCTGAAAGGTGGTTACACCTTCATCAATACATTATTTTTTATGTACTACATTCAATATTGTCCTCTTTACTAAGCTGCAGAATTCTGAGCTGAGAATTCAGGAAATATTAAATAAATTAGAATGAAGGATAACTACTTATTTTCTTCCATATACCTGGTATTGGTAGACCATCTTTGCTCAAATTTTGTTATATACTATCTTAGCTTTCCAAACCCATTAATGGTGTATACAAAACAAGCCCACAGCATGGCATTCAGTCCCCAGTATGCCATTCACTTTGCTTCCTTATAATTCAAGGAAGCACAAGTATCACTGTCAAGTCATGTGTGCTTTCATTTCTGTCCCTGAAGCTCACTGCCACTAGAGGAGAAAAATGCCAGAAGTACAGCAAAGGCGAGAACATAGCCAGCCTTCTAAATAAATAGATATTTATTAATTCTGAGGCAAATACATGACAAATGCTTTAGAGGAATTAATTCTGTATAGAACAATGGCAATAATGAGTATGGTAAAATTCAAATAAATGAAAGTTTATTGAAATATCTTTATTCAATTAAAGAAACTTGAAAGGTTTGTGACTGCTAATAAAGAGTAGAGCTGCAGGAAGAAAGCCTATTTTTGTAATCATGACTGAGGACAGAAAAGGTCTCTGAGACAACTGGGAACGATGGCTTGTTGCTGCAGCATTACAATAATTGACATGATTTTTGCATGAATAGACAGTGAACGCAACATATATGGGTCAGATATCTGAAAGCATTTTATTGGAAAAAATAATAAATAAAAGAGTGCTGCAACATTGCAGCTTTGAAAAATGGATATCCAAGGCACTGGATCCTGTAGAAAATGAATAAGACACCGCAGGTTTTACCTGTTTCGACTAAAGATTTTTTTTCCCATTCTGTAGTTGCTGTTCTATATTGTTTGATATGTAAATTATCACATTGATTTTTCTGAAGGGAATGGGAAAACATGAGTGAAATGAAGGTGCTAGGAAAGAATGAAGGAGGAACCCTGTGTTTCTAAAGAAATTCTAAATAAATGCTTGCAGCAAAACTGGCTCTGAACATGTCAAATGCTCAGTGAATAATAGCAGTTGTTCAAGCAGCCAGGAGGGAGAAAAGTTTTGATTTGTTTACTTGGTCAGGAATACAGCTTATAGGAGTGGTAAAACCAACAGTGGTAAACGTGCCCCTGTTTTGAGAGTTTACAGGAGGTGTTCCATCCCCAGGGTTAAGAAAGTGAACACTTGGAGAAACCCTGTGCTCAGCTGATCTCATTGCTGCTGCCAAACCTTTATACATTTTTCTTTTTCTTAATGGCATGATCAGTCCCAGTCCCACAAAGAGAAGACACTGAAGTCGGTGGCATGCAGTGAGGGCATATGGGTCTGTATAGGAAAGATGGTCCAGTGATTAGGGGCTACTTTGGGTTCCACTTCCCCACTTTGCCACAGACTTCCTGTGTGACCTAAGGCAAGTCATTAAGAGTAAAGCATCCCAAGAGAAGGATTTAATTATCTTTCAATAAATAAGGCTTTGTACCTTTCTTTATGGCTTTGTACCTTTCTTTCATTTCATTGACACTGATAATTGTGATTCTCTTTTTGCTGTGGACATACCTTTGGTTTGCTTTATTGATAGTTACTATCAGCTTCAATTATTGTGAAAGTCTTTCCCCATGGAGAGAGAATATTTTTTATAAGTATTATTTTTAAATGACTATGGTTCTTGGTTTGGTATTTGAAGTTTTTTTTTATTTCTTTTCTTTTCTCTCTTTTTTGAGGATGGAGGGGAAAGGAGAAGAATCATAATATCTTTCACTGTTTATTATAGTTATTTTTATTTTATGAACCTTTAAGAGGATTTGGTAATAATTAAATAAATTAAAAAGCAACAACTATATTTGGGGATTTTCTTTCGGTAGGACTCAACTGACAGGAAACAGCTTAAGTTCTGTCATCAAAAACCTATTGATATATTTTTTATTGACTGGATTGGGCAGAATTGGGATGTGCACCATACAGTTTGGTTCATTCACTCTCAGAGTCAGTCCCTCCCAGTTACTTAATGAAATGAGAAGTTCAAGCTAATTAAAGAAGTCCCTAGGAAATCTGTGTTTATCTATGTGATGGGCACCAAAAGTGTCAAAGTGATGCTTTCTTAAGCACAAAACCAAATTCATCACCTCTAAGTATACTTTCACTGAATCTGGAATGTAGCTTAATAACTTCTGTTTTGCTTTCATGTGCTATATTTTATCTTACAGAGTGTTTGAAAGACACATAAATATTATTATTTGTATAGAATATTTGATAAGAGTCTTTAATTGCAAATTGTGGAGTGTACTACAAAAGATAGGATGTAAGTCTAGGAACCATGTTGTCAAAAGGCAAACAACCAAAAAGCTGTCTTCTCAAAGAATAGGACACCTCCTCCTTGTTCAAGACACCAGTCTAATATAGACATGACCTGTAACTCAAGAGAACTAACATTCTGAGACATCTGCATTGTCAAGGTTCCTCTCCCACTCTGAACTTTAGGGTACAAATGTGGGGACCTGCATAAACACTTCTAAGCTTAACTACCAGCTTAGATCTGGGTTCGCTGCCACCATCCAGATTCCTCCGTGTCTGGAACACCTCTTTCCCCCCAAAACCTTCCCCTCCATGGGTAGCCTTGAGAGGCTTTTTCACCAAGTTCCTGGTGAACACCGATCCAACCCCTTGGATCTTAACACAAGTAGAATTTAACCATCCCGCCTCCTTTCCCCCACCAATCCCTGGTGAGTCCAGATCCAATCTCCTTGGATCTGAAAACAAGGAAAAATCAATCAAGTTCTTAAAAAGAAAGCTTTTAATTAAAGAAAGAAAGGTAAAAATCATCTCAGTAAAATCAGGATGGAAAATACTTTACAGGATAATCAGATTCATGCCCAGAGGAACCCCCTCTAGCCTTAGGTTCAAAGTTACAGCAAACAGAGGTAAAATCCTTCCAACAAAAAGGAACATTTACAAGTTGAGAAAACAAAAATAAGACTAATAGGCCTTGCTTGGCTGCTACTTAAAAGTTTGAAACATGAGAGACTGGTTCAGAAAGATTTGGACAGCCTGGATTGATGTCTGGTCCCTCTTAGTCCCAAGAGCAAACAACCCCCCCAAAAAACAGCACAAACAAAAGCCTTCCCCCCACCAAGATTTAAAAGTATCTTGTCCCCTTATTGGTCCTTTGGGTCAGGTGTCAGCCAGGTTACCTGAGCTTCTAAACCCTTTACAGGTAAAAGGATTTTGGTGTCTCTGGCCATGAGGGATTTTATAGTATTGTACACAGGAGGGCTGTTCCCTTCCCTTTATAATTATGACATGCATACATACAGAAATTCAGTTGTGTAAAAGAATGTACAAAGGTTATTATTTAAAGAGGAGCAATGCTTGGGATGTGATATCAGAGCTATACTAAATCATAAAAGTAGGTCTCTTTATCCATCTTGTTTGAAAAGAGAAAACCCCCACAAAGAAGTCTAGAAACACTCTTATTAGGGTTTTCAAACTGTAGGTCAGGACCCCAAAATGGGTCACGATCCTGCTTTAATGGGGTCACCACTTGCCAGGGCTGGCTTAGACTTTCTGGAGCCCAGGGCCAAAGCTGAAGCCTGAGCTCCACTGCCTGGGGTTGATGATCTAGGCAGCGGGGATCAGGTTATAGATCCGTTGCCTGGGGCTGAAGCTTTTCAGCTTCGGTTTTGTCCCCCCCCCCATCCTCGGCCCAGGGCAGTGGGTCTCGCACTTTGGCCCACACACCTGGGGCAGCAGGGCTCAAGTATGCCCAGGATTTGATATCCCCTCCCCCCTTGGGTCGGTTAGTAATTTTTGTTCTCATAAGGGGGTCATGGTGTAATGAAGTTTGAGAATCCCTGCTCTAATTGAAAATGATCTCTTTCTAAAACACCAAAGTCTTAGTTCTTTTAACTTTAAGGAAAATACATTCAGTTGGAAAATGTTTCATGTTACTTCTTATCTCATGTTCTACTTAGAGGTGAATAAGAATACATACTCTACAGTCACCGTGGTTCTTTGAAATCTGTTGTTCACATGGATTCAACAGTTAGTCTCACATAGAGGGGGAATGTGCATACCGGATTATTTTGGCCAGCAGCATGTATTCGTTTTGCACCTTCTCCCTAAATGTCCTCCACCTTCCCACACACACACACGAAGGATAGAGCAAACTCAACTGTGCCTCAGTTCCTTCATCAATGAAGAATCCCAGAGGAGCAGGACTTCATAGCGGGGGAAAGGAAGGTATTTTATGGAATCTATGTGGACAACACATCTTGAAGAACCATAGTTACCGAAGGGATAATTAATAATTCTCTTTATCCACATGGACCCCGCTCTTGGTGACTATTTGGTGGTGGGTGCTAGAGTAAGGGCCGGCTCCAGGCACTAGCTCAGCAAACAAGTGCTTGGAGCTGCCAGCGGAGAGGGGCGGCACGTCCGGCTCTTCAGCGGCAATTCAGTGGCGGGTCCTTCACTCCCTCTCAGAGCGAAGGACCAGCCACTGAATTGCCGCCGAAGGCTGAAGCAGCAGCGGTAGAGCTGATTGCGACTTTTTAAAAAAATTTTTTGGCTGCTTAGGGCAGGAAAAACCCTGGAGCCAGCCCCGGCTAGAGTGCTACTCAAACAAACAATTCCTGCAGGCTAGCCCTACCAAAACAGGCATCCATTCTGGAAGCCTCCACTAAAGAATAGTGTCTTGTAATGGTAAGGCTCAAACTCCACATAGCTGCCCTACAAATTTCTGGGCTAGGGACATTCTGCAAACAGGCAACACAGACTTTCTGAGCCCTAGTGAAATGAGGTCAAATGTGACCAGTGGATCTAACCTGACTAACTCAGACTATGTTTGCTAACGAACAACTGGAGCCTCATTTTGGTAATCTCTGTGAGAATATTGCCTGACCTTTAACTTTATCCTCAGAAGCCATGAACAGTCTAGATGTGTTCTTGAATGATTTTTGCCCTGTTAAAGTAATATAATAATACCTTTACTGCAACAAGTGTGTGAAGTTTAGCTTCTCTCAAGGGTGAGTGAGGCTTAAGGAAGAAAGCTAGGAGATTCATGAAATGGTTCATATGGGATTCTGAAATAGCTTTGGGCAGAAATTTAGGATGAGGCCCAAGAATGACACTGTCCTTATGAAACATTATGTAAGGGAAACCTGCCATGAGGGCCCCAAATGTTTAAGATGAGGTAATAGGCTACTAAGAAGGCAGTCTTCATCAATAGGTGTTACAGTGAACAGTTTGCTTAGGTCTCAAAGGGAGGACCCATCAAATCAGGTAATACTGTACTGAGCTCCCAAGAGCGAGGGTGGCTTAATCTTCACTCACTTTTCCATCCTACTTGTTTATTTACAGCCCCTTATTAAACTAAACTAATATATACATCCAGTAGTCACCCCAAAAAAACATGTTATTACAGAATATCTCCACATCTGTCACACCTGCATCTTGTCTTCACTTCCTCAGGACCCTTAGTGCCATGGCGATCATCAGGAAGGCATGTCTCTGTCCCAGTGTCCAGAGATGAGAATGGAATCTGACAGTGGAGCTCCCTCTGCAGCAAAGCGGGTATCCCTATTTACAAAAGATGTTCTCAGATGTCCTGAATCCTTGATAGACAACTCATGAGAACTGCTTGCTGAGGTATGTACTAGTGAGTTTTGAATTCCTGGAAGATGCAGGACCAACGTAACCTGGTGATGAATACACCAGTCTAAAGACAAATGGATTTCTGAAACAGTGGAAATGACCTTGCTCCTTCCTGTCTGTTGACATAATGCATCCTAAGGGCATCTCCTTCACTATTCCAAATTGTAGAAGGGATTTCAGCTCTCATTTCAACAGTATCTTATAAGAGAGGTACCTGACAAGGGACAGGAAAGGAGGGTAGGAAATAGGAAAGGAATTCAAAAACCCTAGATGACAATTTCTGGGACCCACTTGTCCATGGTGATCTCATTCCAGGCTTCTAAAAAAAGGCAAACTGCCAAAGGAACTGGAGGGGGAAAAATAGAAAAAAAAGAGATCTTCAGTAGGTTCTGCCACATTTATGATGCCAGCGTCAAATCTGCTACTGGGAGGAAGATGCCAAATGAGCTACAGCTGTGGAAAAGGTTGGACATCTGCACTGGAACCTCTGCTTCTTCCTGTGTGGTTCCAAAGTCCTCAGTGAGTTGCAGTACTATTGAAGAGGGACACTTTCTGAAGGATCTTTGAGGTCTTGCTTGCTTCCTTTTAGGGGCTGAGCCATATACCCAAGGGAACACAGAGTAGCCTCGGGCTCCTTTATTGAGTGGACGGACTCAGTCTGTTAAAAAGTTTATTACCCTCAAAGGGAAAGATCTAGATCATAATTTGGACCTCACTTCATATCCCTGATGCTTGGAGCCAGGATATTGTAGTATATGAAATCCATCTAGTGCTGCTTGTAGGGCAGTATGGGCTATCAGTTGCTGCTCCATTCACTATAGATTTTAACTCTTCTTTATGTGCCAGATGAAGACTTTCCATAAATCAAGAAAGCTTATTCCGGTATAAATAATTGTATTTTGCAAGAAGTGCTTAGTAATTAAATACTCACATTTGGAGGATGGCTGACAAATAAATTGTATGTCCAAACAGGTTCAAACTTTTTAGGATCATTCTCCCAGGTGCTGATTTGGGAGGCTTTTCATATTTAGACTTCTGGACAGCTGCTACAACAAGAGACTCTAGCACTGTGAGAGAATATAAGTATTGAAATACCTCTGAAGGCACTTAATACATTCTGTGTGCACACATAGATGTGTCTGGAATTGGGGTTGCAGTCTGTCACATGTAGATCTGTGTGAATAATGGATATTTCGTTTCACTAGCAATTCAAAAAAAATTGAAAAAAATCATTTTGGGTTCATTTTAAAAAAAATTTTGGTAAATCAAAAAGTTGAAAAAAATGCATTTGGGGTCAAGTGAAACATTTTGTTTTACCAAAACCTAGAAGTTTTGTTTACATTTCAAGCATTTTAATGTAATTTGATATTTTAAAAAGAAAATGAAAGGACATTTGAAATTGAAAAGTTTTATCATGAAAATATCAAACCTAAACATTTTGATTTCAGAATTTTTTGAGGGAGGTACTTTAGCTGAAACAATTTGGTGAAACTGACATGAATTTACAAATGGTTCAGTGTCATTGAAACTGCATTTTGCAAAGAATTTTTTTGTGGTGAAATCATTTTCTTATTCTAATCACAGGTCTTCTGAAAACTCAAATGGTCCCTTGTTTATAGGCATAGCAAGCCTACGAGGCATGGAAGAGTGAGAATGTCCAGCAGTTTATGTAATTTCTCTTGCACCACCTCCAATAGTATGTTCAGAGCCTCTACCAGGCACTCAATAAGATCTTGGAACATCTTAAAGTCATTGACTGGAGAAAAAGTTCATTACCTCATCAGGTAACAATGAAGACATTGCAGCAGGATTAGTTATTCTCACATCTGCCTGATCATTGTCATTCTCTTCTTCCTGCCTCTCTAGTATCTGAGGTTTCACTAATTGACCTGACTAGGAAGGTCTATAGTGCCCACTGGGAGAAGGGGATCTCGCTAGGGAAGGTGGGAGTGCGGAAGTAGTTACTGGCTTGAACATATGGGATTGGATACCCCAGAAGGAAGGGACTGGCCAGAAGAATAAGGCTATATCTACACAATGGAGACTATACTGGCATATCTATGTCAGTATAGCTATGTGAGCTTGTGGTAAACGTCTGTCCCAAATCTGGACTTTAGCGTACAAAATCTGGGTGCTTACTGTGAACCTCCCCCAAGCTTATAACCAGCTTGGAACTTATCGCTGCCACCAGCCGAAGTTTTCCAGGGTTTCGGCCCCCTCGGGTTCCCCAAACCTTTCCTTGAGGGACCCCTCCAAGACCCAGAACCCTTGGGTCTCCCTATCTCATCCCCAGCTCCCCCCCCCTTTTCCCTGGGTGAGTCTGGGTGATGCTATACTTAACTCCTTGAATACAACCAGAGAAGCAATCTAGCTTCCCCGAGGCTATGCATTCAAACCTAGTCAGCTCACACAAGGATTCACCCCTCCCTTTGTCCCGTAGCCTTTTCCCGCCCTGGGACAATAGGAAAGTAAGACACAGAGCTTGGGCTTTTCCCTCCCCCCCCTAGCCTGTCACACAGATATAACAGAGCTCCGGCACAGAAATTCCTCTCCCCTCTGCCTCACTAGGAAAAGAAACTCCCACAAGTTTTAAAAAGAAAACTTTATAAAAAGAAAAGAAAATACAGAGAACAATAATACTGCATTAAGAAACTCAATACAGGAATATGGCTTATAAGAAAATAGGAATAAACAGTCTGATTTAAAAGATAGCCCAATTAAACCAGTCCAGCAAATCAACACCCATGTAAATACAAATCAAAGCACATCACAGCCGATTACTTTGGTTCCTTTGTACTCACACTTGATAGTAGAATATTGAAAGAAGATGGAGTTAGAAGAAAAGCTCAGTTTACTCACAGCCGAGAAAACAAAAGACCCCGAGTTTCCAGTTCCTCCCAGACTCTTAAAAAAAATCAGGTCTCTGAGTTCCTTTGGTCAGGCGTTTGGTTCCCCTTTTGTCAATCTTTACAGGTAAAGAAATTAACCTACCTAATCTACTTATGACACGCCCCCAAATCACAGACAGTGTAAATTTTCACTGGAGGCGATTCTACCGTAGAACTTAAACTAAACAGAGTAATACAACACATGCACCTTTACATTTTTTTACTAGTAAGCTGTAACTACAAGACTTCTACATCTTAAGGAAAAGTTTTAACCAGTGTATTCCGCGGAAACTCTCGTGGAGGTGGCATCCGCTACTTTGTTAGAAGCTCTGAATGTGTTGAATTTCAAAATCAAAATCTTCGGAAGAGCCTAGACTCCAACGAAGAAGTTCTTGTGTTTCCCTTTGGCTGTAATGAAGCCACTTTAGCGCAGCATGGTCAGTTTGTAGCTGGAACTGCCGTCCCCAAACGTATGGGCGTACTTTTCCAGGGCGTACACAATGCCATAGCATTCCTTTTCACTGACTGAGCAGTAGGCTTTCCCTCTCCGATAGTTTCTTGCTGGGAAACACGACAGGATGGAAGTTCTGATCGGTCCTTCCTGCATGAGAACTGCTCCTATATCACGCTCAGATGCATCTGGTGGTTACTAGGAATGGTTTGTTCAAAGTCTGGGGCCCTTAGCACAGGTGTCAGACGTGAGCTCCTATGTTGGTAAAGGCTTCCTGACACTCATCAATCCATTTAACTGTAGTTGCTGGGGCTTCTTGGTCAGGTCAGTCAGTGGTGCAGCGATGTGGCTGTAGTGTGGTACAAATCGCCTGTAGTACCCCGCCAAGCCTAAGAAGGATGACCTGTTTCTTAGACTTTGGACAGGCAACTTTTGGATAGCCTCCACCTTGTCCTGTAGGGGGTTTATGGTTCCTCAACCCACCTGGTGTCCCAGGTAAGTCACTCTGTTTTGGCCTATTTGACACTTTTGGCCTTAACAGTTAGTCCTGCCTGTCTGATACGGTCAAAGACCTTTCCAGTGTGTTCTAGGTGTTCGGGCCAGGAGTCTGAAAAAATGGCCACATCATCGAGGTAGGCAACTGCATATTCTCCCAGTCCTGCTAGTAGGCCAATCTACCAGTCTCTGGAAGGTGGCGGGTGCATTCGCAGCCTGGAAAGGAAGTACATTAAATTCATACACCCCGCATGGATGACGAAAGCTGACCTTTCCTTGGCAGGTCTTCATCTAGCTACTTGCCAGTTACCCCTTGGTTAAGTCTATTGTAGAGATGAAGTGGGCACGTCCCAACTTTTCCAATAGCTCATCGGTGCATGGCATTGGATAGTTGTCTGCGACGGTTACCGCATTTAGCTTACGGTAGTCCACGCAAAAGCGTATTTCCCCATCTGGTTTTATCAGAGGGGTAGCCATGTTAGTCTGGATCTGTAAAAGCAGCAAAGAATCCTGTGGCACCTTATAGACTAACAGATGTGTTTGGAGCATGAGCTTTCATGGTGAATACCTGCATCTGACGAAGTGAGTATTCACCCACGAAAGCTCATGCTCCAAAACGTCTGTTAGTCTATAAGGTGCCACAGGATTCTTTGAAGAACTTTTGTTTATTCGTAAATATTTAAGATGGTAAAAGCTTCACTTGCGATTTTCATTTGCAAGTATTATATATCTATGGATCACTTGATGATTACGTGTTCTGTTCATTCTCTCTGAAGCATATGGCATTGTTGGAAGACAGGATACTGGGCTAGGTGGACCTCTGGTCTGACCCAGCATGGCCGTTCTTATGTTCTAATTGCAAACATAATATAGTAACTTTTTGATATCATTGCTATGTTAATAATTATGTTTTATACAAAATCTGGACCCTACTATAGATGGTTACTAATCTGAAAGTCATTTGAAGATAAAAAATTTATATTGATTGAGGACTCAGTTCTCTGGCAATGCTTAAGCATCTTCCTTACCGAACTCAAGAAAACCAGAACCACCTTTGCAAGGATTATTAAGAAGAAAAGACACTTCTATGATGATACCTTATTTGATGACCCTTTACATTTAAAAGTCTCTTTAAAGAATCATTCAAGTTTAAAAATGATTATTTTAAGTGCTGAAAGACTTTTATACACAAAAAAGGAGTATGAAGTCATTTGAAACAATTTCAAATCCTATTCAATCATGATGAAACTAAAAGGACATCCCAGAAAATGGACTGAATAAAATAAAGTTAAAATATTTCTTTATAGTTTCTGTGAGAATTAGTTTCCACAAAGACAAAGGTAGTACACAACCATAAATTGAAGAATTATCACTCTGCAATATATGCACTATTGCAAATTAATAAACTGAAGATGCTACCAACACCAACCCTTGAGGGTGAGGCGTGAATAAGAGGTAACAGCATGTGACATTTAAATCCAGCCAAGCTCCTGTAAGAGATAGGGCTTCCTCCTTCAGTAAGACTATGGAAAATCAAGAGTACAAATTCCTCAGAGAGACAGAGAGAGACTCTTAAATGCTTTCAACACTCTTATCTCTTCCTGTTCATCCCATCTCATTGAAACAAGCAAATACATCACCCAGACACCTAAGAAGAACAGAGAACAAAGGAAATCACAACACAATATCAAAAGGAAGCAGCCTTCCAGTCCTCCACCGATTTTGCAACATGACAACATCTCATTATTGGTGAGACGGAGTTTGTAAGAGCACTACCAGGAGGTTATATTTAAATTGTTCTTGTAATGATTATAATGGGATATGAAAATGCTATTGCAATTTAAGATATTAACAGATTTACTTGCTAAATGCCACAGTGTTTAAACTATGTACTGCAGGAAATGAAACATAAACTAATCTTGGTAAACACAGAGAAATAGCAGAATTTGATTTGAATTTTAGATTTTTAAGTCTCATTAATTTGCCTGTCTCAAGACCACTCATTAAAGCAAGGCGATGGGTTTATAAGAAACACTGTTATTTTAGATGGTTAATTCTTGAAATACTTCTTTGAATTGGTTTAAATACTTCCTTCAGCTTTATAGGACTTAGTTAAATCACCTACTTTTGCCTATCTAGAATCTGTTTTAGTTATCTATGATACAGTAAGACAGGACCGTAACAGGATAGTAAGGACCAGTGGTCAGTCAAACCTGTTCTGTGGTGTGTTTCTTAAAGACCTGGGACTTTTAGAGTAGATGAAGACCTAAGGAAGGCAAAGCTATGTGTTGGGAGAGAGGAAGATGGTCCCAGGAGAACAGTTAAAGCTCAAGGAAAACCTAGGCTACTATTTCTTAAAGGATCTTGCACCAAGAGCCTTGCAGAGTGGTCAGGGACAGGTTCTCCACTCTTTCAGCCAATTGGGACAAGCACTGGGAAGAAGGCTGTATATACTCTGTCTCTTCCTTCAGAACAAGAGAAGGATTCCTATTTATGGATCTCTCTCAGCCCAGTGAGGTAAGGGAAAGAATGACACAGAGCTGCTGAAAGTGTTTCTGAAGGAAGCAGCTGGAGAAGCTACTAGAGGAGCTGATGAGAACCCACAAACACAGTCTCCAAGGAGGAAGGAAGGCTGTGTAAGTCCCTGAAGCCAAGGTGAGAGACTATAGGACAAAGTCTTTATTTCAAGTTTATTTGAATCTAATAAAGTTGAACCCCAGCAAGACAATTTGTCGTTATCTTTGGACTATGTGGAATTCTTAAGGGGCCCTGCAAGAAACAAAACTGAGGTAGGGCACTGCAGAGCCATGTTGGGTCAGCAGGGGGCACTAGAGGCAAGGCATGCCAGCTGAGAAAGATTTACTACTTATTTTAGGGAATAATGTAGATTTGATTTTAATTTACCTAGAGAAAATTCCCTCACCAGGAGAGAGACACCCTCAGAAAGTATAATCTCTGTTGAAAGCTCTCCACAAAGAAACATATAGATAAGATTATTATTGCAGTAACCATTGTTTACTACTTGCTTCTATTATGGTTTTTTAATTATTATTATTATTGTTTTTTTTCATAGTTGTTAATTGTGAATATTTTGCTTGTCCTTAGTCACTGTCTTTAATCACTTACGGCACGGTAAGAACCACACGTGACTACAATAGTGGTGGAGGGGAAGAATGGGGCACATTCCTGAATTGTCATTGAGAGCAATTATTAAGATTTGGCCTCTACTATTTCTTGTTTATCTCTATTTTGTTTTAGTAATTTTGAGGCTAAAAATTAGTTTGTACTTAAGCTGGAAAAATATCCTACAAGCAGAAACTCATAACTGATCCTGAATGTTCTAAAAATGTATATTGTTCTTTCACTGAGCAGAATGAAGTATGGTAAAGAAAATAGAATAGCTTGAAAACAAGTCTTGGGGTAGAAAACAACTTTAGGCTGTAAGGAATTCTATCCTCCAGATTTATTAGGCAAAAATGGATTTAGGCTAACATTTTCGAACTTCAGAGCCTCCAGTGAGGTCAATATGATTGTGGCTGCTCAGGACCTCTTGAGGATAGTAAGCATAAAAGTCCTAGCCTTCTGCTTCAAAAGCATAGGAATACACCACTTGAACTCAAGGAAAATATTGTTATGGTGAAAGGTATTAATGCCTGTCATTGATAGAATATTGAAGCAAAAGACTAATCATAGACCTTGTTAAAGTCCAGGGCTGTGCTCAGGCTTTTTTTTAGGTTCAACAGAAGGAGTAATCAAATCCCTTTATATAGTGAAAAGAGCTAGGGGGCTAGTACACCACCCAAGACATCACGCTGTAGGGCAGGTCAGAGCTATAAACAATGTCAATTTGTTTTTACCTTCCATCTCCATGCACATTCCAGAAACAAGGCACACGATAGTCTTATTTCTACAACCATTTTTTACAATCTAATGGGTATTTTAACATGGCAAGTTATATTTTGCAAATCAAAGAAAAATTAGGGAAAATAAACATAATCAGACAATTTGAGGTCTAGTCTGAGAAGAGATGGGCTTTAACAGTCTTACTTCTCACTATATAGATATCTATATAAATAGCTATATGAAACCTATATTTTATATTCCTGATTCCAGGATGACAAGGAACTCCTCATATCACTCTTGTTACTTTCTTTAACCTGACTTACAGAAAAGGTCTTAGGTACATTCTGTGTGCTTAACTTTTTACTTTTCAGACTTCTTTAAAAGCTTTTTTGGGAAAACTATAACTGAAAGGAAAGTGAATACTAGTGTTTGAAAAATAAAAAACTACACAACTTGAAAAACTGTCTTCCAGAATTTTCTGTTAAGGTAGTCATTTTATGTCTTAAAACTCTAAACTGGCCTAGAGCATATAACAAAAAAGCATAGAAACTCTGTCTGTACTAACTCAAGCAGATTTAAGATGTAGCTGTAATTTTCCCCACGAACTGTTTCATGACCTTTGTCGAAAAACAGAGCTGATTTTATACCCTCTGAAGAAAGAACATAAACACAAAGTATTCTATGAGTCTTGGGAAAAGTTCCCTGCAAACTAGCTGTGAGGGAAATTTATTTTTTCTTCCCATTACTTTATGCATTTTTAGAGGATCAGCACCTTTGATACCCCCATTCCTCCCTCATTAGGGACTCAATCCAACTGCCAATTAAATAAATCAGAAGAATCCCATTGACTTAAATAAAAGCTAGATCAGGCCTAGAAGAGAGGCCTCCCTCTTGGTCTGTAGCTTCCCCAGGGATCACAGAGCACGAATGCTGATAGTACACTACAATAAGAAAAGTAAGCTAAAAAGTTTAGAACAGGCAATTGCCCAATCTTAGCAAAAATAATTGACAAGAGAAATAAATGTGCAAATCAGCTGCAAATAAACTTTTCATATACCTTTAAAGAAGTAAACATCCTCCCTACCTTAGGGCTTCACAGATATCGGCTTCCTTTTTTGAAGGACTTCTTATAAATCCGGGGTAGAAGTGGTCAGATCCATTACTAGAGAAACAGTATTCAAAAATACTTGTATTCAGGCTGCATGTGGCCCCAACCCAGCATATTTATTAATATTTATACATATTTATTAACGAGACGGATCGGGGCTTATCAGTGAGGTAGTCAAATTTGTAGTTGGCAAAATTATTTAAATTAGTCCACCAGAAATCAAGTATCAGAGGGGCAGCCGTGTTAGTCTGGATCTGTAAAAGCAGCAAAGAGTCCTGTGACACATTATAGACTAACAGACTTATTGGAGCATGAGCTTTCGTGGGTGAATACATCCGATGAAGTGGGTATTCACCCATGAAAACTCATGTACCAATACGTCTGTTAGTCTATAAGGTGCCACAGGACTCTTTGCTGCTCCACCTGAAATGAATATGAAAAACTTCAGAGATACCTAACCAAGAGCAGTCAATATTATGGCAAAAGTTCATTTTGTTGATAAATGCAAAGAAATGCACACAGGAGGAAACAATGTAAATTATGCCTACAATTTACAGGGGTCTAAGTTATCTGTTTTAACCAGGCCCACTGGACAGCAATACTGGGCCCCAGGGCAGAACAGTCAATGGGCCAAGCTGCTGCCAGCTGTGCTGCTGGGCGTGCACTTCCAGCATGGCCAGGGCTTCCACATGCCCGTCTGGCTGCCTTCACTGCTGCTGGTACCACCTGGCACACACAATTTCCCCTCTTGCTTCCCTCTTCACCATATCGGCAGGCCTGGTTTTAACACAGGAAAACAGCCTTGGTGTCACTGTATTCAGCTTAAAAGTGATCTCTACTCACTGTGCAGCTGTGGTCAAAAAAAGCAAACAATATGTTAGGATTCATAAGGAATAGAATGAAGAATAATACAGGAAATATTTTAACATCTTTATAGAAACTAATGATGCAGCCTCATCTACAACATTGTGTAGTATCCATCTCAAAAAGGATATAGCAGAATTAGAAGGGAGTCTGAGAAGGGTGATGAGAATGACTAATGACACAGAAAAGCTCTCATATGAAGAGCAATTGAAAATACTGAGGAGACAAATAAGAAAGGACAGACAACATATAAAATAAATAGCATAAAGAAGGTGTATTGAGAGCTTCTGTTCTCCCTGTCTCAACACAGGAACAAAAGGTCACAAATCCTTTAGCTCTAGCACCTTTCTTATTGATTACTGAACAGATAAAGCATCTGAATAACCTCTGAAGAAACCAGAAGAGCTAGCGCAACAAGGTCAGAAGGTGCCCCATTGAGATGAGAGCTGGTCAAGTGCAAAGAGTAGGACTGGGATTTCATTGTACGAACAGTCTAAATACAGCAACTTGATTGGCCAGCAGCAGTTCAGAGAGGGTGGAGTCATCAATAGGGTGTCATAATGCTGATGACTTCATCTCCCCAATATGTTCTGACAGGACCCATCTCTGCCTCACAGTGTCCAAGAGAGGCAGGGAGAAAGACAGCTAACTCCCTGCTTCCCTAACTCTCCCAGAACTTTACCAGCCAGGCCCTATCACTATTTGAGATGGGCCCAAAACAAAGAATTTGAATCCAGATCTGAATCTCACCCATTTTCCTATAATTCAGTGGTGCTTGGAGAGGAGGTGTTGGTTCACACTGATATCTAATAGCTATTATGGTAATACTGTTACATAAGACAAACGGAAACCCACAGCAAATAAGCAATTTCCATCCCCATAGGTAAATCCAATGAGTTTTTTGAATGTTTTAAGAAAGGTGTAGAACAAAAAGGTTACACTAATGTTACACTGAATGATATGTCGTTAGTCTCATAGATTGGGGCAAGGCAGCAAATGTCAAAGACAGATTACAAACACCACAGAGTCCAAGTGCGACCAGATCCAGGATTTAGATGTGAGCAAAATCTCTCTCTCTTCATCAGTGTCCCTTTCCAATTTTTCTCCTGCCTTCTTGCTCATCTCTTGTGCAATTTTCCTTCCCCACATACCCTTTTCACACCTCCATAGGACCTCAGCTAAAGATTTGTGCATATTATTTTGTAAATAATGTAGTAATGGCCCAAATGTTCTGTTCTCACTCTGCTGAGTGCAATTTTATGTAATGGATTTCCTTTACAGAAACCAGAAATTGCTAGGTGTGAAAAGAATAACCAAGTCTCAACTGAGATAGCATTTTGAGAAATTATTCTTTTTGAGGATGGGACTGAGTCTTACTATATATTCTTAAAACACCTACCACAACAAAATCTCAAATGGGATTGGGGTCTCTAGGCACTGTTCTGAAACAAATTAATGAATATTTTTAAGCATTCAGATGGAAGCTGTGTCATGGAATAGATCCAAATAGCATACAAAAGGAGGAGATTACTGGAAAGGCATCCACTTGGCCAGGAAGCAGCAGCTCAAAGGCATGGTGGTGTCAAGGTGTCACATGGGAGATGGTGCCATCTTCCCTGTAGGGTGTAATATATAGAATGTATATGTTAGGTGTTTGGACATATGAAAAGATGTCTGCTTGTCTAGCAAGGCAATAGCAGCTAGGTAAAAAGCTAGGTCAGCAGTTCAAACAGGTGAACTATTTGCTCTGCAAACTGATCAGGTAAACAACTAAGTTAGCATACTACTCTTAGTGCTAGGCAGAAAAGGTGTTTATACAGTATATCATAAATAACTTTGTAACAATGTATTTAAAGTGAGCATCTAAATGTGGCTGTGCACTTGCATTTTACCCTATGCATTGCCTTGTTTCAGTGGACTGATCACTCCCTGAACCGGAAAATAAATATATTTCTTCAGCTCAGGAGTCTGTCTGTGAAACTGGAGCTTTCTGGGGGAAGAACCAGTCAACATTCCCATTATTGTGTTTCATCCCCTGTGGCTGGAGCTCAGGGCAGAGGCTCTGGCACAATCAACACAGTCAAGTGATTTAGCTCTAATACTGACATTTCCTTCCAGAGGTCCCACTGTGCATAAAGCATCCACAATCCAAACACACAGAGAGAGCCAGAGGAAGAGAGAATGACAGGAGACCCCATGGGGCAGTTCAGAGTCTGCCTCATACCCACACCTTACAGAGAACCAGATACAGATTTTTTTTATTAGGGGACAGTTTGTGAAACCCCAGTTCCCTGTGCTGAGTAAGATGCGTGAAGGGGACTGAACTAGATGACTTCTTGAGGTCCCCTCCAGTCCTACTATTCTATAATCCTATGATCTAAGCATGAAGCCAATGAGGAGGCTGCCAAGATAGCAGGTGGGTATATATCAGTGAGACACAAAAGGTATTTCTACACAGCAACTAGACATCTGTGACTTCCCCATGCCAGTGGACTTTGGTTTGTGGGGCTCTGGCTGTGGGGTTGTTTCATTGTTGTGTGGACTTCTGGGCTTAGGCTGGAGTTCAGGCTCTGAGACCTTGCGAAGTGGAAGGGTCCCAGAGCCCAGGCTCCAGACCAAGTCCAGAAGTCTACACAGCAATGAAACAGCCTTGCAGCCCAAGCCCCACAAACCAGAGTTGCTGCAGAGGTCTAGTTCCTGTGTAGACATACCCTGAGAGGCTGGAAGGGATAGAAGTAGGTGAATAGAGGGTTATCAGGACCATGACAGACAGTAAAATGGCAATGAGGCCACAAACCAACAACCACCAGGCCTCTTCTCTAATAGCCAATCAGAAAAAAGAAATGTGGTCACCATGTCTCAGACAGGATATTGCAGAAGTGAAGGACTTTAGAGAAGTGTGATAGGAATGATGAATGGCAGGAACGAACTCTCCTCTGAAGTGAAATTGAAAAAAATTAGGATTTTCAGTGGTAGGAGGTGAATAGGAGGGACATGAAAAAAAGTTTTTGTAAAGGATATTAAGCCTTATGCTGCAGGGCCTGAACCAATATCTTATTCTTAGAGACCAGGATGAGACCTAGTGAGGGAGACTAATTATCCCACAACTCTATACTGAGTGGTTCTTACACCTCTCCTGGAGTATCTGGTTCTGACCACAGTCAAAGAGAAGGTGCTGGTCTAGCTGGACCACAGGCTGGATCCTCAATTCCTTAGCATTGCAGTTATTGTAAAAAAAAGCATTATAGAAATTTCTATTTTATTATTAACATGGAAGAAAAGTTTCAAAGGCAGCCAGATTTAACAACTGATGCATGCCGAAAAATATGTTTAGGTTCCTAAGATGGTATTATGGATAATGAGGAGAGGAGAAAGAATTCAAAACTTAAGGAAAAAACGACAGCTTGATGGTGTCGTTTAACATTTTCCCCAACCTTCCTAAGTAAGTCTGCTCTTGGCTTGATTACATGGTTGTCAAGACTAAAGTGGAAGCAGCCTGCCTGCCATTGTAATACAGCTCTGACAAGCTCATGTCTGCATTAACATGAACATCTTGTTTGGCAATTTACAGTCTGGGAGTGTACTAAGACTTACTTCTCTCTCTCCTTCTGTCAACTGTATTCTTTTCCACTTTATAATCTTTATTTCTTTATAAATAAGCCATCCTTTGCACAATGGCACACTTTTGTGCTAGATCTGTTAACAACCATTTCAGTGGCTGTTTATTTAGCTAATAAAAAAGAATGGAACCATATGGGAATTTGAAGTATAAATTTACTAATCTTGTTTTTCCTACCTAATTCAGAAGTTATATTTCTCTTTAACCCCATTGCACTAATGCTATGATATCTATGTACTTCAACTCCTGTCCTCCTAGGAGCAGCCACAATACAAAGTTTGTTTGGTTTTTGAAACACAGTATTGTTTTTCAGAGAAGCTAGCAAACTGAACGGCTCTTCGGGGAATTATCCTCTGAAGTGAGGGAAGCAACAATAGTGAGGTAACGAATTTAAAGAAGTGAAATGAGGCCACTGATGTGAGAAAGAAAGGGGAGTGAGATGGAGAAGGATCCAAAGGTAAAGTCACAAGAAGAGGAAAACAAAAATATACCATACCTAAGCCAAGAAAAGCCAGAGAACATTTAAAAGAAAGAAATGTAGGACAAAGATCTGGGAAATCAGCCTGACAAAGATTATTTGAAAAAAAAAATCAAGTAGACTCATGAGGAGGAAAAGAAAATTATTTAAAACAAAAAACACAACAACACAGCATACCATTAAAATAAGAGCACGCCTTTTTAAAGTAAAGAACATTACCAAATTATAAAAAAGTGGGCATTAATCATTACACCGAGAGCAATGTTTTTTATTACTGATATATGTAATATAAAAAACTATCAAAATAGACAATAGATGCATAAGGATATTCATCTTATAATCACTTACGAATAAAAATTATTTGCATATGAAAATGTTTCCGTCCTTCAATGTTAAAGTCCTTGAACAGCCACTGCATTTACTTTCTGTCAGATTAAATATCAGTTGATTACAGTGGATGACACATGAATAATTTTAGCAAAGATGGTTTCTCAAACCAAACTGGTTGGTTCAAGCTTATACTATCTGTTAAAATAGAACTTTTTGGGGAAGTGGGGTGTGCTAGGGAAGGGACATCATTCAGTTGCTAAATCAAATCTCTCTATTTTTTTTGTGGACTCTTTCCAACCCAGGGGAAAAAATACCCGGTATTAAAGGGATGTCTAACCTATCAGAGAAAGGCATGAGATCCAATGGCTCAAAGTTAAAGCCACCTCAAATTCAAATTGGATATAAAGTACACATTTTTAAACAGTGAGAATGATTAAACATTGGACCAGAAATAGAGGGTTATCCATATCTTTATGTCTTCAGATCAAGATTCAGTGTCTTTCTGGAATGTATGCCTTAGTCAGACAAGTTATTGGGTTCAATACAGGCATAAATGTGGGAAATTCTACAGTTTATGTGTACAGGAGGTCAAACTAGATGATTTAATGTGTTCCTTCTGGCATTAAAAATCTATAAACCGATTCCTATCATTCCAGGCACTTCTGAAACTCTTTCTCCACATCCTGCCAATTTCCCTCTAACCACATATCAAAATCTGTCCATTTTGAATGGGTATTTGGTTTGTTGGATATATATCAGAGCTTAATCAGCCTGAAAACTAACCTTTAGTTAATACATCATATATACAGCATGGTATTTTCATGCTTGGGGTAGCCCTAGGTGGACAGTGCCAGAATCTGAGCAAGGAATATAACAGTAGCCACTGGAATCAGTGAATGCAGACCAAGGTTATCACCTGGCTAGTAAATAAAATCCAAGTTTCTTACCAGCACTTCTCTGTGGCAGATCTTTACTACAAAGGATATCTGGATTCCAAGTTACAGGGTTGAGCATCTTGAGCCAGATAGCAGCAAATGAGAGGGAGAAGAAATGGGTTCAGGAAGAGTGTGTCACCAATTTAATGGGATCTACATGTACATTACATTATAGTGTACCATAAATTATCACATTAAGAAGTTCTTACTTCAAAAGGTTTCTTCTCTATTGAATGATGCTGTAGCACCTCTGCTATCGGAAGCAGTTCAACAAACATTCAGATGCACTCTCATTTTTCCCCAGGGGTCAGTTAACATTTTCCCCATGCAGAGATCAAAAACATATTTCACATTTCTCAATTACTTTGTTTTACTTAATATGAAATAAAAGAAAGAACAAACATAGGCCTCAATCCTGCCATCAGATACTTACCAAGGCCCACTGCAGGATCAGGACTCTAACATCACCCTAACATTGTGCACCTGAACCAAAACACAAAATGGCAACTCATAACATTTCCTACCTCCACCAAGGAGACTCCTCCAAATTTACAGGTGCAGTACACAGAGTGACATGTCTATTCAACAACACAGTTAAGTAACAAAGCACTCCTGTATATTTTATGTTTAAGTGAAATTTATAGTTCTGTTTAAGCCTATTGATACCATTTGCTGCTCCCATCAGTTTTCCCTCAAGAGATAAATACTATTAGTCTTTAAAAATAGAAGAAATGTACACAACTCAGAATTAAGCTGAAATTTCCTTCACTAGAGAAGATTGCAACAAGCAGTTAAGATACTGTTGTTTTAAAATCCTACCTTCTGTCCTTCCAAAAGAACGCAAATGCTGATAAAAAATATGGCTCATAAAATGTCATACATATTTTTGTTCTTTGCATTGTGTACTGTAAATAAATGTCAACTTTACCTTTTAATCTTTCTCTCCAGAATCTTTTTGAACACTCACCAATAACATTTGACAATGAACACAAGAAGAATATCTATTTGTGGTGGTTTCATTCTTCTTCCTCATGCTTATAGCATGGTTTGTTTTAAAGACATTTCCTTTATTTTCTTCAATTTTACTGTAGGAGTATAAGTAAGGAACAATGATCTCTTTTCATTAGTAGAACAAATGCTTATGGTACTGTGTCTCAATATATCGGTGCAGATGAGTCTTGGTAGAGGTTAATCTTATGCTCCATAAATGTGATAATTTTCCCTCTTCCCCAAACAAAAGTTTGACATGATTGCTGGGGACAGAAGAACTGTCTTTTTCACTATTGCTCCTCCCTACGTATTTGCCCTCTGTCTTTAAAAATAAATAAACAAACAAACCATACAAAGAATTACCGATGGTAAAACCATTTTGATTCTTATTCAGACCTGATCCAAATTGATCTGAATCTTCATTTATACTCACCATATAAGCTATGTCTACGCTACTTTCAGGTCGTGTAGGGTATGTGTAGTTACTCGCCACAGTGGCAAGCAAGTTCTGTACTCACTGTGGTGTGTGGCTACATGTGTCAGTGAAAGGCTCTGGAGGGAAGACACAGGAGGAAAGAGCATCAGCAGATCTCCACTGCTTGAGTCTTCCACTGAGGTGAGGGAAAGGTTTGGTAGGGGGAGGTGGCAAAGAAAGGCTGAGCCTTTCCCCAGTGCCTCACACCTCCCTGACCCTTTCCCTGTGGAGGAGAAGGGCGCTAGCAGCAGGGAGCTGGCAGAGCTTCTCCACACTGCCTCCTCACTCCTGGAGTCTTTCTCTGAGACTCAGCAGTGGGGAGCTGACTAAGCCTTTCCCTGCTGCACCCCGCTGCCAGGGCCTTTCCCCTGAGGGGGTGTGTGTGTGTGTTTTCCTGCAGAGGGGACAGTCTCCAGCAGTGGAGAGGCAGCAGGACACTACACTGCTAAAAATAGCAGTGTGGACATGAGACACAGCTTGGGCAAGTAGAGCGCCTGTAGGCTACGTACTTGCATACCCACACCCTTCAGATGTGTCTTTTCTCTACTTGCCTAAGCCCTCCTTTATTGGCTACATTGCTATTTATACTCGTGCTAGGGGGGCTATGCGCGTATGTACTCTACATGACATCAAAAGAAGTGTGCAGTATAGATGTACCTATAGTAACTAACAAACTATTAACAAGCAAAATAATCTCTTTCCCCACAAGCACCCCAACAGAATGGACACTCTTAAATAGAGAAGAAGCAGTCGCACAGCTATTATGAGAGCACCTGAATCACTGTCCCACTCAAAAACAAAAAAAATCAAAGGAATAAATTGACATTTGTCCCAGTTCCATGCATCATTCACAGCAATTCAATCAATAGCGTGGTGCTTCCATCTTTCAGAGAAAAGAATCATACATGGAAGCAGAAGCTCAAGTGCCGCAGAGAAGATAATGCACATACCGCTAAGAGGTGCCAAATCAGCAACGCGACTTCTTTTGAGAGCTGCCAATGTGCTGGACACTGTATGAAAGAGAAAGAAAGCCCCAGTTTTTGCCCAAGCAACTGATAATACAAAAAAGCTCCATACGGCGCCATTGAAATTAATGGTAAAAAGAACAGAATCAGTCCTTAGCTTAGACAGATTTCAACTGAGAACATAATGCACCAAGAACCCAATCTTGCATTTATGTCACTGTTAAAGTTCCCATTGACCTCAGTGAGGTAGGATTAGACCCCAAAAAATAGTCTAAACTCAAATTTTTATGAAGTCCTTCATTATTTGGAAATATTTGGCCATTTATTTTCACATAATCAATTATTAGCCTATGGATTGCTCATGATACTCACCACAGGTGAAAATCACCTCAAACTGAAGCCAGCACCACACACCTAGACTCCATTTAAGTCCTAATCAAACACTCTTTAAAGAGTTTAGTGGGGACTTAAGTGGTGCCCAGGCTTTGTGCTGGTACTCTGGAAGACTGAGGGTCAAAGCAATTGTCTCTTGGTGAAATCACTATTTTTAATTCTCCAAGGAGTACCAGGGTTGCTGTTTTGAGAAGTTGCTATTTGTTATGTGGTGTTATATGATAGCTGCTGTGGCTGGGACTCAGGAATTTCCTCCTTACTCCCCAACCCCAGCCCAAACTGTGGAAGGAGCTTTTCACAATCTGCACCTGAAAGTTTTATGATAAAATAGTTTATACTACGATTTTAATTACTATTTAGGTTCCTTTAACAGAAAAGGCTAGCATTCTATATAGGCTACAGTGCACTGTGTATTTACTATTATGACTTAGGTACTGGATTTTTATTAAAGCTCAGTGCTCATTTCATCTTTCAAAAACAGATAAGTGAGTCAAGTAAAAAGAACCTCTGGTAAGCCCAGGAAGGGGCAATAGGTGAGCTATTGTGGGGGGTACCCTCGGTCTGTTTTAGGGGGTATCAATTCAGGGAAGATAACAGTTGAAGTTATCTATACAACAATATATATGTATTGAACAAAATGTTCATGTGGCCATCTTCACATGTTTCCCCTCCTGTTTAGATAAGGCTAAGTCATCCAATCAGGGAACAGAAACAATATTACATGACTCATGTCACCTCTGACTTCACACATAATGAGGACAGAAGAGTTCAAAACCTAGCTGAAACAAAGAGATTACAAAGATACCTGTTGACTGAAATAATTCTGTAAGTATTTTTCCAACAATTACAAATAATGAACCTAATAAAAAAGAGTCTGTTCATAGATAATTTAGGAACAGAAATATTCATAAATTATTCACTGAATATTTTATCTACCTCTGTTGCTGACATATGTAGAATACTTTCCCAATCAGGATAGCAGGGGCTGAGGATACCATCCAACTCTCATCTATAGAAATAGACTAGGAAACAGCACAAAGGAAGTGTTGGTAGGAGATTTTATATTGTTATAAACACACATTTATCTTGTGAAAGGGTGTAAAAATCCTAGGTGATCCAAGAGGTTAATATTACAGATGAATAGGATTTACACAATTACCTATGCAGTTCATAACTTTCCAAATCCATCAAAGACAACACTGATTTCTTTTGGTGTTGAGGGTAAAATATAATGTATTTGTTAAGCATGTTTATGGAAATAATAACCAAAGTTACTGAAGTTATAATAGCAAGTAGAAGAACCAAACTATATGTATTAAAATAAGCTTAACTATATGTCTGATGCATTAAGTATAAAGGGCTTAGAAAAAGCCCAGCAGAAGTTAGGATAAGCTAGCATGAGTATTATATGCTTGACCTAAGGTTATAAAATTTAACATTATATATCTTAGGATACTTTAGTAATTCATTGTGTGATAAACATGTGAACCATAAACATACGTATGGTAGCACCTTAGGGTAATTTTGTAATAAGGTAATCATGGAGGTAACTGCACTGACAGATCAAAACTATTGGGATATTAATTGATGCAAGTGAGGTATTACTGGTCTGAAGTTTAACTATGGTTAGCCGGAATGCCACACATGGGCAGGGACTGAAACTGGATCAAATGTGGTCCCTGACATGTGAGTCAAATAGGAAAAGTTGTATAAAAAAGATGTGCTTATCCAATCAAAATGAAGCTGTCTGGGGGAAGCAAACAGAAAATTAAACACAGATAAGGTATCTTAAAGGAACAATGAAGAAAGCTATTAATTAGAAATGGTCCCTGCCTAGCTCTAACCAATCTAGCTAGATTTAGTCTTCCCAGACCCAAATCTAGAATCAAAGCAAATACTAAAGGACCTGAGGCCTAGAAAAGAAGGGTTTGAGTGGGCAGTAGTGGCTAGACATGAGCCTCTGACAGAGAAATACATAATGTGCTGTCTCTGTCTTCCAAGAGTAGGAATGGCTAGGCTGAATGGAACTTACTTAGCACTTACACTTTATTCTTTCTTTGCAAGTAGGAGCCAGGCGCACAAGTTTTTTGTTGTTTTGTCCCTTTTGTCTGCTTGCTATGCAATTTGGATGAATAAATAATGCTTTGTTTTGAAGAAACTTTCTTTGAGTCACTATAATCAGAAGTTGGTTACAGATACTGTGACAGGGTCAGGCCAGATGGCTACAACAGAGTGGTCGAAGGTAGATATATTAATTCCAGGTTAAGCAGGTCCCTTTTCCCTGGATAAGATAACAGAGACTATTCCAGAACACTCAGGAACTTTCTAAAGCTAATTGAGGCAGGCAGGGTAATTAGGACACCAATTGCTAGAATTAATTAAGGCTAATCAGGACACCTGATTTAAAAAGGCTTTTACTCCAGTTAGTGAAGGGTGTGTAACAGGGCTGCCCAGAGGATTCAGGGGGCTTGAGGCAAAGCAATTTTGGGGGCCTCTTCCATAAAAAAAAGTTACAATACTATAGAATACTATATTCTTGTGGGGGCCCCTGTGGGGTCCGGGGCCTGGGGCAAATTGCCCCACTTGCCCCCCTCCCTCCCCAGACAGCCCTGGTGTGTAAGGAGCTGGGAGTGAAAGGACATGCTGCTGGAGGACTGAGGAGTACAAGCGTTAACAGACATCAGGAGGAAGGTCCTGTGGTGAGGATAAAGAAGGTGTTTGGAGGAGGCCATGGGGAAGTAGCCCTGGGAATTGTAGCTGTCACGCAGCTGTTCCAGAAGGCACTCTAGACAGCTGCAATCCACAGGGTCCTGGGCTGGAACCCAGGGTAGAGGGAAGGCCTGGGTTCCCCCCAAATCTCCCAACTCCTGATCAAACACAGGAAGGTCTCTGGGATGTTCCCCAACCCACATGGTGGATCAACAGAAATTGTGGGGATCGTTCTTACTCTTTTTCCCCCTACTGGCCAGTGATGAGGTTATCTGAGTGAACAGCAGATTTGAGCCATGAAAGTGGCCAAACTGGGGGCTACTGTGAATCTCTGAGGCGAGCAAAATCTGCCAATAAGTGCAGGACCTACCAAGGTAGAAGAGGAACTTTATCACAATGCCTAGAGGAAAAGGGCTTCCAGGTGCCGATCACTTTTGGGTCATGTGTTAATGTGGTTGGTAAATAGGGGGGCTGCCATCCAGATATCAAGTAAAAGAAGAAAAAGTTGGACTACACAGTTCCTTGTGACAGAAAGAAAGAAGGAAAGCCTGTCACCTGAAGGGTGCATGTGAGAGGAACTAAAAGCAAAACTCACCCTGTAACTGTGAAACACAGAGAGTTGTAAATTTTTGAGGATCATCTGGCTGAAAGGCAGCAGTAATTGTAAAGTTATTCTTATTTACAAAATTGAGATGCAGTATTATTATTATTATTATTATTTGTATTTCAGTAGCACTTAGAGGCCCCAATGTGGGCTCAGTTGTGCTTGATATTATACGCATGTACCAACAAGACTAAACGAGCTTAATATATATGTAAATTATTTAGATAACTATTTAGATGATATAAATAGTAAATTTATAATCTTACCTACACTGTCCTCATTTCTAATATTTTCCTACTGCAACTTATTTAGCATGCAAAAAGACAAATATATTTTAATATATTTTAAAGTTTTATCACTTGATTTTTATTGTTTGATTCTTGCTTGTCAGATTTAGTCAGGAAGCAAATCTAAAGCAAAATTATTTCCAGAGTTTAAGAGTCCCCAATAAACAAAGTGATTATTCCAGAACTACTACTTCTCAGATACACCTCAAGACTTTCCTTAATTTTTTTTAGCTCCTTTGCCTAGGAACTCAATTACCCTAATAAAATCTTTTAAAGTGTGCCATGACAAATTGAAGAGGCGTTAAAAGTGTTCTATCCAAAAACATTTCAAGCCTCAGTTATCCTATAATGCTAGAAGTCTTCTTTAACAAGTTATCACACTAAAGGTATATCTTCTAGAAATTCAGATTTTTAGTGCTTGGGCTCTAATTTGAAGTTTAATCAAAACACTATTAGAAGTTTGAATAGATTCCATTTTGCTATTTTAAACACACGTGCAACATTATGAAAACAGACAGCAGCCTAATCTTACGTAGGAATTGTGCTCATGAGAAGAAGAAGAAAATTGTTTTATGTTCAGGTTCATTTGCCTCCAAAAATCAATTAAGTTTATCTCTTTCATGCTTAATTTTATTACTTTCACTGAGCCAGACAGTGCCTCCCTTTAACTGAGAAGATCGAGAACTTGTATGTGAAACAGAGCTGATGTCTCCAGATATACAAGTAAATGGAAACAGAGTTACTTCATTAGAATGTTCTTTAAAAATAAGAATATGCAATATATTAACTGCTTAAATATCTGTGCTATTTACATTTTGTATAAGGATCCAATCACCATGGTAACTGAATGCCTTCCAAGAAGGCTCCTCAAAAAAAAAATTAGACAATATCCATTTTGTATGGCTCTTTTTTTGAATGAGGTTAGTCTGCTGGATGAGGCACATGGCTGGGAATTAGGAGATTCCTGAGAACCTTTGGGCAAGTCATTTAGGCCCTGTCCTGCTTGGAGAACAAGATGGATGAAACCCCTCCCCTCAATTGGGACTCCAGTGACTGTCATGGATCTCAGTGCACGATTAAGGCCTTCATCTCTCTCTACCTCAGTCTTAGGTCTCCATCAAGAACTTCTGTAGATTTAAACAATAGAAAGTATGTATCAAAAAACCCTCAGGACTTCCTAACAATTAATTAGGCTTGCAATCACATATGAAAAACAGCAACATACAGCAAATAAAGTAACTCAGTTGGCCAATAAATACAAAACAGAAGATGCCCCCTCCACCCTGTCAAGGACCCTCAATCTTTGGAAAAAGCCCATCAAATAAATTAAGGGTTTGTCTACCAGATGGGTAACATGTTGTATGGGGGTGCAATTTCTAAAGCACATTAATGTGCTCTGTGTGGACCCCATTGGTGCACACTAAAGGTTCCCTAGTGCACTCTAACTTAATACTGTTTCAAACAACACTAGTTAAAGGGCACCAGCAGGGGTCACATGGACCAATTAATGTGCAACCAATGTAGTTCACTTTAGAAATAACATCTTTATATACCGTATTACCCACTGTGGTAGACACACCCTAATACTTTTCCCTACATAACTAGGGCATTGTGAGAATAAATTCATGGATGCCATTAAGGAACTTAGATAATTTAGTGATAGGAGCTGGATAAGTACCTAGAGAAATAGGGCTTTGTTTAATTTTAATATGGGGTTATTTTGTGGGTTTTTTTGTGGGAAGGCTATAGCAAAAAAGAAAAGGGAGATTTTTATTTTGCTTTGAAGATACCAAGATTCATGATCTGCCATGTATCTTAATTCTATCTGGTTGCAAAATTTAATTTAGGAAATTAATGTGTCTTCCTGTTGGATTTGGGTAAGGATTTAATTTCATATTCCTCTTCCTGAAGATGATAATAGCATAGCATTAGCCTTTTCTGCAAACTGGCACAAAAAGGTACTTCTCCATGAGAACCCATATTTACATTTTGGAGTAGACTGTAACACTAAGGCCTGGTGTACACTGGGGGGTGAGGGGAGGAGGGAAAATAGATCTAAAAGTTATGCATCTTCAGCTACGTGAATAATGTAGCTGAAGTTGCTGTACTTAGATCTACTCACCACGGTGTCTTCTCTGAGGTGAGTCAACTGCTGCCGCTCCCCTATTGACTCCGCCTGCGCCTCTCTCACCGCTGGAGTACAGGAGTTGACGGGAGAGGGTTTGGAGGTGGGTCGATTTATTGCGTCTAGACTAGACATGATAAATCGACCGCCACTAGATCGATCGCTGCCTGCCGATCCGGCGGGTAGTATAGACATACCCTAAGATTGCACCCTAGCGTGAGCTTTGAAATGCATTATTGGAGGGCCCAGGGTGGACTCCTTGCAATCCATTGTAGACAAAAGGCAGGGCTATATCCACCCTCTTCCTCACCCATTTTGGGTGGCTAACAGCTACAGAGGCACTATCCAGCAGCTGCCCATGCATTCTGGGGAGCAGAAAAGCATGAATTGAGTCCAGCCCTATGGCAAAGCAAGTTATCACTGGTATGCAAGGAGGAGCTGCATGGAAGAGAAGACCATGCTTGTTAACAAGCAAACTTGTTCCTTCCATTTGCTTGTTTACTTCCATTTGCTTGTTAAAATAGAAAAAGGGGAGGCATGCCCTAGAAGATTTATTCTTATCTGGAGAATGGACTCAGGGTGTGGTACAGAGCAGGCTTACTCCACTGAAAATCTGGAGATAAGCAGACTTTGTCTATCAAGCTCTACAACTGGCAACACTGGTTAGTCAGGATGAGAACATCAGCACCTCTGACTCTCATAGCGGGTGCTGGGGACCCAGTGACCTAAGCAGGTGAGACATGAGGCAGAGAAAAGGAAGATGAAAACATTTGAGAGAATCTGTTAATCATTGGTATCCTCTTTTCCCTTGTCTCCAAATCATCCACTCTGTCACCTCAGAGGAAGCTAGACTCATCTCCTCCTCTAAGCTTGAAACAAGCATGTTCTCTCTAGTTTAACAGAGCATTGGGAGAGGCATCAGTATCATGTCATACCAAAAGTTTGGGAGGTTGAAGTTCTATCACACCTACACTTCTTCTTATAAACAATAAACTAAACAAAGACTGTTAGACAATTTTAAATCCTCAAAAAGACATGTAGCTATAAATTACATGGGTGGGATGATTTTAAAACATGCAATTTTTTTAAAAAAATGAAAAACTAATTTTTCAAGTGTATGAACTGTGCATGGCTTCAGGCTGAAATGTGCAAGTACAAAAGATATAGTGTGCAGTAAATTATCATGAGCTAAGTTATCCAAAAGTGACCAGTGATTTTTGGATAGTAAACTTGCAACAAGTTAAAGAGACTTAATTTTCAGAGAAGAGTTGATCACTTTTTGAAAATCAGGTCCAATCAAAGTGTCAACTTGGACACACAAAATTTCTAGTTACCTTCGAAAACTTAAGCCTGGATCTTTTTATTTTTAAGTAATAAATCTGATGTTTGCCTGCTTCCAAAACCAGTTCTTTGGCCATTTTTATTTGCTTAATTTTCTAACATCTTGTCTCCATGACAAAGTTGTACCAACCTAGCTACATCAGTTTAAAAACTGATCTATTTAAAAAAAGAAAGCCCTGTATCAGGATTCTCTTAAAAAACAGTTTAAAGGTGCCTTATCTCAATTTAACTCAGTGTTTCTCAAACTGGGGTCAACGCTTGTGTAGGGAAAGCCCCTGGCAAGCCAGGCCAGTTTGTTTACCTGCCCCGCCCACAAGTCCGGCCGATCACGGCTCCCACTGGCTGGGGTTCACCGCTGCAGGCCAAATGGGAGCTGCTGGAAGTGGCACAGGCTGAGGGACTTACTGGCCGCCACTTCCAGCAGCTCCCATTTGCCCTGCAGCGGCAAACCGCGGCCAGTGGGAGCCGTGATCAGCCGGACCTTCAGACGGGGCAGGTAAACAAACTGGCCCAGGCTGCCAGAGACTTTCCCTACACAAGCGGCGACGCCAGTTTGAGAAACATTGATTTAACTAGTTTAGCTATTAATTATATTTATATAAGGCCCCCCTGGGGCTGGCATATATTCAGCTACATCAGTTTCTATGATATTTTAGATACATTGGTACAACTTTCACATAGACAAGGCTTAATTTCCCATTTGTATCAGACTTTTGATGCTTCTCCATGCAAAATCATCTTGTAAAAGACTGTATGTATACAAATATCAACTGGAAATAGAAAATGAAAAGCCATATCTATGTTACCCATTGCAACTGTGCACAGTGATAGAATATTATTTTTTAAAAGCAGCAATATTGTGGTGTGCCAGTTAGAAGATAAAGTTATAAATGTGTACAATTAACTAAGTCTGTAAGAGCTAATATACAGTGGTCGTAAAAACCATGACTTGGTGACTAAATGTCATATTGTAATACATTGGAGAGAAAAGATAGGGGAGGTAATGTCTTTCATTAGACCAATTACAATACATATCTCTCTCAGTTGGTGAGAGAGATATGTATTGTAATGCATGTCATTGTAAAGCGGCCAAATTATTACTAGGAACAAATCAAAATATAAAGTGGTAAAGTCACATTGAATTTATATTTATTGACTTATAAAAAAAGATTACCTAATTTATTAGCAATACATTACAAATCTGTGCTACTGAAAACAATTATGTAATGATGTTTGATCGAAATACACCAAGCAGATTTCAGAAACAGTAATAGGGATAAGTAAAACTAGTGTTAAAATCAAAACGATGTGGCCTCTGATTCTATATTTGGGTCAGAAGCTTTTGCAAACCTGAACTTCCCTTTGTAATCTCTGTTACCTCCATCACTCCAAACTCACTTAAAAATGCCCCCTACCATTGGCCTATTTTTAAGAGATAGGAAGCTCCCACAGCTGCCATTGACTTTAATTGCAATCATGTGTTTTCAGTTCTTCCGAAAGTCAAGCCCCATGAACCTTTAAAGGTGACTTGTCTGTCATTTGAAACTGTTCAGAACTAGAGAGCTCAGAGTTTTCTTGAGACTTCATTAAAGTCCTCCAATTTTGTGAAAGTTTTATCTACAAAAGACCATTTTCACTGGGTCACTTTCTGGATCAGCATTTTGCCAAACTCTGACAGCAACACAGAAATACCCAGGTCCTAGGAGCTCATATCTAATGTGTGTGATGCAGAGAAATGCCAGATACATGGTCTCTTCTTTGGTGCAGCATCATGAAACAAACCTACTAAACACCACTACCTGAGTGTGTTAACGAGGAACTCAAGAGCATGTGGCATATATGAAGCAACACAAGACAGCTAATTCATGAAATGTCCTCTCTCTTGGAATTGTTTGTACAACTCTGGTACTAAATTCCATGAGATTCCAACCAGCTTTATACTACTTTCCCCATAACAGGGTAACACAATGATGTGTGTGTGCGTGTGGGTGAGTGAGTGAGAAATTTCCCAATATCATTTCTGTGGCATCAATTAGTTTGTCTTTCAGACAATGGCACTGATGAAATTAATGATGCATGGAGGATTACTGTGCACACATCTATGCTTTTGACATGACTTCACCTTGACCTTCGACTTCCCATAAAATATTTAAAAGAGAATTAATAGTGTGATTGCACCCAGTGCACACATAGATCACTAGAAGTTTATTCTCATAAACTAAGAGCTGCAAGCCCTATCATTTTCTTCCACTTTCACCTACTCTTTCCCCACTTCTGTTAACCAACATTTTCTGCTCACTAGTCTTTTACCTCTTTTCTAAGAAAAGTTTTTTTCTTCTTTCACACTATACAGAAGTATCATCCCCTTCTTATCAGATGAACACACTGAAACAGTCTGCAAAGATCAATAAGGGCCTGATTTTGCAAGATGAGTGTCCTCAACTTCCATCAACAGTGCTAAATTTCTGTGTACACTCACAATTAGAGAGGCCCTGATTTTCCACTGGTGTGTATCACTCAGATACAACACCATTAGCTTCAAAAGTCTGACTCTGATCTACACCTCCACACAGGGAGATATGAAAGCTGCACAGTCAGGGAATGTAATGTGAAAATTCTCTCCCCTATGTAATGGCATTTATAAAAGGTGAGGCCAATGGGGCTATTTATGTGTATCAAGTTAATAGTGTATTTAAGGATTTTCTTTGCTCAGTCAGTACCATAGGGATCAATCCATGTCTTACGGAAGTCAAAACTTTCCATTAACTTTAACTGGAGCTGTATCAGACCCTGAACGAAGATGGAGCTATTTGAATTATTTTGTTGATTACTGTGATTTAGAAGGAAAAAAAAAGTAGAAATGCCATTCTGACTTTTTCTTCAATTTTGCTCCACCCATTTCATATTCCTATCAGCAGCCCATTCAATCTTGATGATTTAACAATCTCTTCACAGGAGCATTACTTATACCCTCATTATACCCTTTAGTAGTGTTGGTGGCTTCACTTTCAATCACTTTGATTGATGTGGTTACTAGTTTCAAAACTATACAAAAAATTACAGACTCAGGAAGAGAAAATCGGTTGTCATCAGCAAGTCCTTATTCCTGATCTGAGATGAATTTCCAGATACAAGGCTGCATTGTTTCTTTATCTTGCAATCCAAAGCCAGAGTGGACAAACCTTCCAGTTGTTCCGAAGGAAGTCAATGGCTGCAAGAAGTGACAACCCCTTGAATTGGAATGCGATGAGGTAAGAGGCTACTGAAGGCTTGTTCTGAAGAGTGCAAGCGCTCCCTCAGTTCTTGAGCTCTGAGGTATAAAATCCACTGAAACATTTGGCTATTAAACCTTCATCATCATAGGTGAAAACTTATGTACTTCACAATATAGACAAATGTGCATACAATGGCTGGGCTGAGTAGCTTTCACAATGATGAAGATGGAATGTTGCTGCATTCTGTAGTTTAGTGATGTCCTGTCAGGAACACATATAGCCGTATTATCCTGTTGTGAATATTTCTCCCAGTTTTGATGGAATCTTTGTAGAAATCATATCTTATCACCTCCATGATCAGAGAAATCCAAGCAACCTTCACATTCTTCATTATCTTTTTGAAAATCATTAAACTGTTATATTTCCTTTCACTTGACAATTCACTGGCAATTCAAAATTGCGTATTCTTTTTCAAGGCCATAGCTTCAATGGAAAGCCAACACACTGCTCTCATACTTTGCACAATCACTGTGAATTCTCTTACTAATTGGGTTAAGATTCATGACAGAGTCTAATAAGTAATTGTGGGGACAACACATACCATTTTACACATATACAACTTCAGCTGCTGCTCTGGTCCTCTTGAATGGAGTGTAATAGAAGACTTTTTAGCAATGTGCGTGTTCTTGGCTTTAATGGTCTGCTTCTGTTTATCTGATTTCTTTTTTTTCCTCTTCTTTTTTTTAAGTGACAGAACCAATGCAGAAAACACTGCTGGATCCAGAGTTGGGCGAAAATGTCTTGGCTAATAGTTTATTTGCATAGAAATGCAGTTTTAATTGACACAAAACTATTTTTGAATTGGTATCAAGTTTTCCCAAAAGTTTCTTCCAAATACAAATACCCCCAAAGCGCTTTGTTAATTTTGAAACTAAATGTTTCATTTCAACTCCAAATTTTTCATTCTGATTTCAGGCTTTTTTACAAAGCAAAGGAGAGGAACTTGCTTATACTCTTCAGCTAAGTTGTTAGGGTACTCACCTGGGATGTGAAAAAAACAGGTTAAATTCCCCTTCTTCCAAATGCAGAAAAAGGATTTGAATTTGGCTCTCCCATTTTGCAGAGAAGTACTTCAACCAGCCAGGTATGAGATAATCCACAGTAGACCTCTCTCAAGCTCTTCTGTTGAAGCTGTTCCATGCATGTTTAAATAATTTAATATTTATTGGCGTAGAGAGTGAATTTGGGTCTCTCACATCCTGTGAGCCTATCCTGACCACCAGGCAATCAGGTCATTCTCATGCTTCTTCCTGGACCAATGATTATTCATTGTCATTCATAGTAGCAATTCACAGCAAGTGAATTTTATGAATCAACATTTTATTAACCAAATCTTCCTTGTCTTTAGTCAAAATACCCAAAATTAAAATCAAATTCCAACATGTAAGAAATCATTCTCTTTTGGCCCCATCCATTTTGTTGCAACCCAACCTGAATATTTTTTCCACTTCGTCACGGAAAAATTTCAAAGTTTTCATTTTGGCTCAACCCAAAACAAAAGTTGTTTTGATTTTTCAGAATTACCGGCAAACTAAAAAAATCAATTATTTGCCTAGCTCTAATTGATACTTTTTGCCTTCCCACGATCATCACACTGAGATAGCACTGATTTGAACTCTGAATTCATCACCCTTTCATTTCTTCTTAAGCTTCAAATCAAGATTTTTATTCATATTCCCTCAATATTACAACAAAGTTCCTAACTTTCTATGTTAAACATAAGCTCCCCAAAGACCAGGACAGACCAATTCAAAGCAGCACCAGACCCTGCCAGAACAACAGATGCAAGACTGCAGATATATCTCACTGCTACAGTAATCAATGCCCTCGCACAACATGCCTTTCAGGCTCCATGGGTCCTACACATGCCTATCACAACACATGGTGTACCTCATCCAGTGCACTAAATGCCCCAACAACAACTATATAGGTGAAACCAGATAATCACTATGCTCTCAAATGAATTTGCACAGGAAAATGATAAAAGACAAAGCACCACATCACCTGTGGGTAAAAAATTTTCACAAAGCAATCAATCTATATCTGACCTATGAGTCCTCATCCTCAATGGAAACTTGCTCAACACTTTCAAAAGATGATCCTGAGACCTTAAATTCATAACTTTGCTAGACACTAAAAATCATGGTCTCAGTGAAGACACTGGATCGATGATTTATTACAACAGTCTATAACCCACTAACCCACCTTTTTGTCCGATGACTACAGGGGTGTTAATTGACCACTTCACCTTGAATGGTCACTTAGAATATGTGCTAACTACTTATGCTAAACTATCTGTTTGTTCTTCTATTTAGCTCTGAAACCTTTCCCAGACTTGAAGAACCACTCTGTCTATCTTTCAGAGTAGTAGCCATGTTAGTCTGTATTCGCAAAAAGAATAGGAGTACTTGTGGCACTTCGGGTATAGCTAGTTAGAAAATCTCTGTTAACCAAGCAGCCTGAGCTGCACAGCAGGGTGCGGCCAGCACAAGAAAGCAAAAAAAATGAGTGCCAAGAAAGCAGTTAAACAGGAAATGGCTAGGCTGGACGCAGAAGAAAAAGCCAAAGAGGCTGTCCACAGGACAGCTATAGAGATGAAACAAAAAGAGCCAGAGATGAAACAAAAAGAGATGGAAGAGAGGGAAAGAGAGAGAAAGCATGAACTGGGCTTAGCACAGGCTAAGCAGGATGGACCAGCCAAGCCTAACAACCCTTCTCCAGGTACTGTTTCCCATCCCAGAAAATTCCCCACCTACAAGGCAGGTGATGACACTGAGGCCTTCTTAGAAAATTTTGAAAGGACCTGCCATGGGTACAACATCTCTACAGACCAGTACATGGTAGAGTTGACGCCACAGCTCAGTGGACCCTCAGCAGAGGTGGCGGCTGAAATGCCTAAAGAACATATGAACAATTTTGAACTTTTTCAAACCAAGGCCAGAATCAGAATGAGGCTAACACCTGAGCGTGTCTGTCGGCGGTTCAGAGCCCTAAGGTGGAAACCAGATGTGTCATTTACCCGACACACCTACCACATTGGAAAGAATTGGAATGCCTGGATATCATGAGCAAATAAATCTCTGGAAGAGCTGTCCCTCCTAATCCAAATGGAGCAGTTTTTAGAGGGTGTTCCTGAGGAAATAGAAAGGTACATCCTAGATGGGAAACCCAAAACTGTAACCGAGACGGGGGAGATTGGCGCCAGATGGGTGGAAGTGGCAGAAAAGAAAAAAGCTACTAGCAGGGGATGCAATATCACAGGGGGCAAACAGAAAATAAACCCTATCACCGAGGGCAACCCAAGACCCCACCTACAACCCAAGGAAAGCCCCAGACACCCTATTGTCCCACCTCACCAGTCTCCAGCAACCCACTCGGCCCAGTGACCAGTCAGCTGGGCGATGTTTTAAATGTAATGAACTGGGATATATAAAGGCCCACTGCCCCAAGAACCCCAGCCGAGTGCAGTTCATTACACCACCATCACACCAAAGATCCCCAGGCCCAGATTCCTCTCAAATACCCTCGGAGTGAAGGGAAACTTTGAGAGTGGGCGGAAAGAAGGTTATCGCGTGGAGAGACACAGGGGCACAAGTGTCAGCTATCCACCAATCCTTTGTGGACCCCAAATTCATCAACCCAGATACCCAACTGACAATTTACCCATTCATGTCAAAATCTTTAAACTTGCCTACAGCTGAACTGCCTGTCCAGTACAAGGGCTGGTCAGGAATGTGGACTTTTGCAATCTATGACAATTATCCCATCCCCATGCTACTGGGGGAAGACTTGGCCAACCAGGTGAAGAAGCCAAAAGGGTGGGAATGGTTACACGCAGCCAAGCCAGGCAAGCTTCCAGACCCATCCCTGTTCCTGAGCTGTCCACAAGAGCCCCATCTGTGTTACCAAAGACCCAGACAGAGGTGGTGGACCCGGATCCCCTGCCAACAACTGCGACAGCCATAGTGCATCCAGTCCCAGAACCGGAACTGGAAAAGCAACCAGCACCAGAACCATTGCCAGCACTGATGCCAGCGCTTGCAAACCCATCTACCACTCCAACGCCAGAGGGCACCAGTGGGCCTGAACTGGCAGAAGCAGCAGACAATCCTACCCAAGAGGCTCAACCAGAGCCTGAAATATCGCATAGTGCACCAGCAAAAAGCGGTTCACCATCAACGAAAACAACCCCATCACCTACATCGCTTCCAGAGGGACTGAGTTCAAGTCCACAGTCTAAGGAGGAACAGGTGCCTCCAGCATCAAGGGAACAGTTCCAGACTGAGCAGGAAGCAGATGACAGCCTTTAGAAAGCTTGGGCGGCGGCATGGAGCACCCCACCGCCTCTCAGCTCTTCTAACCGATCCATTTCTGGTGGACACCCAGGAAATGCATCTCCAAAACAGTGAGTTCCAACTAAACTAAACGGGGAAAGTTCTTAAGCTTAGCCTATGATCATCCATAGGCCATTCTGGGTGAACAAACGGAACAGGTTGAGGAAGTCCCTCACTGGGAGGGATGGGCAAGGATGATCCAATATGTTGGTCTTGTGAGGTGTGCCAAAGAGTGGGAAAGCCAAACAGGTCAAAGCCCTCTCCCACCCTCCCATAACTGAGGTCCCATTTCAGTGAGTAGCTGTGGATATTCTGGTCCTTTCCAAAAAAGACTCCAGAGGAAAGCATAACATACTGACTTTCATGGACTTTGCTACCCGTGGCCGAAGCAGAGCTCTAAAGCAACACCAGGATCAAATGTGTGCCAGGCCTTCAAGACATTTTGCCAGGGTAGGTGGCCTCCGACATCCTTACAGATTCAGAACTAATTTCCTGGCAAGGCACATGAAAAATCTGTCGGAAGCTCATGGGTGAATCACTTGGTTCAACCCTTACCACTATCAAACAATGGCCTGGTGGAGAGGTTTAATGAAACTTTGGGGGCTATGAACATAATCGTCAATGAACCTCAATGATTTGACTAGGTGTTCAGCAGTTGCTTTTTGCCTACAGGCTGTACCACATCCCAGTTTAGGTTTTTCACCATTTGAACTTGTGTATGGCCACGAGGTTAAGGCCATTACGTAGGTGAAGCAGGCAATGGGAGGGTTTACGCCTTCTCCAGGAACTAACATTCTAGACTTTGTAAGCACCTACAAAGCACCTTCGACACTTTAGCCCTTGCTAAAGAAAACCTAAAGGAGTGCATCCAGGAGAGCAAAAGCCTGGTATGAATAAACCATAGCCAATAGATACTACGGCTCTCTAGCAAAGTAGCGTGAACCATGGTTACTTGGTGCATTGCATGGCTAACACCAGGCACCCCACTTATGACCATGACTTAATCGGTCACTGGGAATGCTATTGTCTACTGAGCTGCCCATAAGATGGAAGCATCATGGGAAGGGCCATTCACGGTCCAAGAGCGCCTGGGAGCTGTTAACTATCTCATAGCATTTCCCACCTCCACCCTAAAGTGTACCATGTTAATTCTCTCAAGCCCTTTTATTCCAGAGATTTAAAGGTTTGTCAGTTTACAGCCCAGGGAGAAGATGATGCTAAGTTACCTGAAGGTGTCTACTATGAAGGAAAAAGTGACAGGGGTGTGGAAGAGGTGAACCTCTCCACAACCTTGGAACATCTGCAGTGGCAACAGATCAAGAAGCTGTGCACTAGCTTCACCTCATTGTTCTCAGCACCCCAGGACGGACTGAACGGGTATACCACTCCATTGACACAAGTAATGCTCACCCAATTAGAACCCACCCTACTGGGTGTCTCCTCATGCTCAAACTGCTATAGAACGGGAGATCCAAAACATGCTACAGATGGGTATAATCCACCCCTCTACCAGTGCATGAGCATCTCCAGTGGTTCTAGTACACAAACCAGATGGGGAAATACACTTTTGCATGGACTACGGTAAGCTAAATGCTGTAACTCATCCCGACAACTATCCAATGCCACACACCAACGAGCTATTGGAAAAATTGGGACATGCCCAGTTCATCTCTACAATAGACTTAACCAAGGGATACTGGCAAGTACCGCTAGATGAACCCGCCAAAGAAAGGTCAGCCTTCATCACCCATCCAGGGGCATATGAATTTAATGTGCTTCCTTTCGGGCTGCGAAATGCACCTGCCACCTTCCAAAGACTTGTAGATGGTCTCCTAGCAGGACTGGGAGAATATGCAATTGTCTACCTCGATGATGTGGTCATTTTTTCTGACTCCTGGCCCGAACACCTAGAACACCTGGAAAAAGTCTTTGAGCTCATCAGGCAGACAGGACTAACTGTTAAGGCTAAAAAGTGTCAAATAGGCCAAAATAGAGTGACTTACCTTGGACACCAGGTGGGTCAAGGAACAATAAATGCCCTACAGGCCAAGATGGATGCTATCCAAAAGTGGCCTGTCCCAAAGTCAAAGAAAGAGGTCCAATCCTTCTTAGGCTTGGCCGGGTATTACAGGTGATTTGTTCCACACTACAGCCAAATCACTGCCCCACTAACAGACCTGACCAAAAAGACCCAGCGGAATGCAGTTAAGTGGACTGATGAGTGTCAGAAGGCCTTTACAGAGCTTAAGGCGACACTCATCTCTGACCCTGTGCTAAGGGCCCCAGACTTTGACAAACCATTCCTAGTAACCACAGATGCATCTGAGTGTCATGTGGGAGCAGTTTTAATGCAGGAAGGACCAGATCAAAACTTCCATCCTGTCGTGTTTCTCAGCAAGAAACTGTCTGAGAGGGAAAGCCACTGGTCAGTCAGTGAAAAAGAATTCTACGCCATTGTGTATGCCCTGAAAAAGCTACGCCCATATGTTTGGGGACAGCGTTTCCAGCTACAAACCGACCATGCTGCGCTAAAGTGGCTTCATACTGCCAAGGGAAACAACAAAAAACTGCATCGATGGAGTTTAGCTCTCTGAGATTTTGATTTTAAAATTCAACACATTTCAGGAGCTTCTAACAAAGTAGCTGATGCACTCTCCCGTGAAAGTTTCCCAGAATCAACTGGTTAAAAATTGTCCTTAAAATGTAAAAAGTCTTGTAGTTTACTTAATTAGTAGTATATGTAAAGGTGCATGTGTTTTATTAATCTGTTTATTCTAAAGTTCTAGAAAGAAATCACCGCCAGTGTGGTTCCACACTGTCTGAGATGTGGAGTGGGGGGTGTCATAAACAGATGGTTAAGGGTTAGTGTCGCTTTTACCCGTAAAGGGTTAAGAAGCTCAGTAAACCTGGCTGACACCTGACCAGAGGACCAACAGGGGGACAAGATACTTTCAAATCTTGGTGGAGAGAAGTCTTTGTTTGTGCTGTTTGTGTTTTTTGTTGTTCGCTCTTGGGACAAAGAGGGACCAGACGTACACCCAGGCTTTCCCAATCTTTCTTAATCAGTCTTTCATGTTTCAAAATAGTAAGTAATAGTCAGGCAAGGCGGATTAGTCTTATGTTTGTTTTCTTAACTTGTAAATGTGTCTTTTTGCTGGAAGGATTTTTACGTCTGTTTGCTGTAACTTTGGATCTCAGGCTAGGGGAGGGGTCCCTCTAGTCTATATGAATCTGAGTATCCTGATTTTAGAGATAATTTTTACCTTTTCTTTCTTTAATTAAAAGCTTTCTTTTTAAGAACATGATTGATTTTTCCTTGTTTTAAAATCCAAGAGATCGACTCTGAACTCACCAGTGATTGGTGGGGGGAAAGGAGGGGAGATGGTTAATTCCTCTTTGTTTTTAGATCCAAAGAGTTTAGATCTGTGTAAGCCTCTCAAGGCAACCCAGGGAGAGGAGAGTCTAAGGGGAAAAGGAGGGGGATGGTTAATTCTTCCTTGTTTTAAGATCCAAGGGGTTTTGGATCTATGTTCCCCAGGGAAAGTTCTGGGGGAACAGAAAGTGTGCCAGACACTAAATTCTGGCTGGTGGCAGTGTACCAGATTTAAGCTAGTAATTAAGCTTAAACGTGTTCATGCAGGTCCCCACTTTTTGTGCTCTAAAGTTCAAAGTGGGGGAGAAACCTTGACAGCTACCAACAGCCATATTTACAGGATCCCCAGGCTACAATGAGCCAAGTCAGGAAACACAGACTGTGTTGTGAGAGAAGCAGGGCAAATCTGGGACAATGTGTTCAAGTAAACCAAAGTGCAATAGATTGTGTTTGCAAACACATAGTGTCACACCGGTAAACCAAGTGCCAGCACTGGTCAAGGCTGTAGGCGTTCGCTAAGAACTGACAAGCCCATAGCTAATAACTATATCAGTTCATCTTTATGTTAGTTTTGTTCAAAATAGGTTTTATTTTATTTTAATATAAGAATTTTTTTAGCGTTTAGACTATGAAATGCTTGTAAGGTGCTGCATGCATTAATCTCACTTGTAATGTCAGTATTCTATGCTACAAGGTAAAATATGTTTGTTTCATAATTGTAAACATGTCTGTTCTGAACTTGTGAACTCAAACAGAAAGAATGGTTCCCCTCACCCATCAAGAAGGACTATCAAGGCATAATCGTCCGTCTAGGACAAAAAGCTTTATTAATTGACTTATCCACCCACGAAGAAGTTATGAGCAGGAACCCTCCGTTCCATCGGTTAGAACTCTGGGGGAACATTGTATAAAGATGCTCATAAAAAGAAATGTCTCCTTTTGCTGTTTCTGCTCTCATAGGGACATAGACACTAAACTAAGGCAAAGATCCCTAGAGGTTAGCCCTCAGTCCACTCTGAAAAACATTTTGAATTGACAGCTCATTACATTTCTATCATCTTTAGGCATCATAGATGGTAAATCATTTGTGTGTACATTCTTGCTTGCTTTAATCTGTAAATAATTCTCTCCTTTATTTTTCCTAGTTAATAAACCTTTAGATAGTTCATTACAGGACTGGCTACAGTCATAGTCTTTAGTGTAAGATCTAGGGTACCAACTGATTTGAGGTAAGTGACTGGTCTCTTGGGACTGGAAAGCAACCTGAATACTTTGTGATTTTTGATGTAAGTGGCCATTTATCAATAAGTGCAGCATGCCAAGATAGACTGGAGAGCCTGAGGGGACTGTCTGTGACTCCAATGTAAGACTATTATAGTAATCCAGAAGTTCACATTTGTTACTGGCTTGGTAAAATCAAATTACAAAATATACCGCTAGTTTGGGATGTCTGCCCTGTTTTTGACAGTGTGCCCTGAGGCAGGCATTCACAGTTGTGAGCCACTTTAGACAGCGGGACACAACTCATATTAATTTTGGTACCAGGAATTCCCTGGTGGACCATGATGACTGCAGTTGGGGGAAAGGAACTGAGAGATGTGCCAGTTCTTTAGACAAGTCATATTGGTATTTATTTCATCAGCATCTACACTTGTTTATTTTAGTCCCATTTCCCCATAAGATCTCTGTAGCCAAACTATGTTCAATTTTTTTCTGCCTCGGAAGTCCAGAGTTTTTAAAGGGAGGCAGCCTCCAGCATGGGCCTGGACTGTTACAAATTCCGTAACTTTTTTACCCAGACATTGCTTCATCTCAGATATCAATCTGCTGAAGTCTTTAGGGCTCCGCCCTCTGCACCAGTTTCCCTCACAACAACTCGTAAGACAAGCACACTTTTTTTCTGGTGTTGCCTCTCTTCTTCCTCCTCATTTCTGGAGTGAGCTGGACTTTTATTATACAGGCCCCAGGCCATTCCCATTTCAGTGGGTGTTGCTAAGGGTTAATACTTCATTGGAGCCAGCTGAACCTTATGCTCATTCTAATTCCTGGGGTAGTCTAGTATTCTGAAATGTGTTTTGCAAATGCTTTATTTTCATGACCTAAAATTATAAGTGAATAATTTCATTACTTGATTTATACTACGTGTGGAAGAAGATACCACAAAAATGCATGTTTTATAGCACAACACCTATAGTTTAGGTTACAAAACTGTTTTAAACCTTTGTTTCCACATACTTCTTGAAATATTCATCTTTTGGGTTGAAACCATCCATTTTTTGGCTAAGACCAAGGGGGATTTATTTTTATTTGTTTTAGTTTGGAAAATTTGAGCAAAGTCATTTTTATCAAATACATACCTCCCATTTAAAAAAAAAAATCTCAGTTTAACAATCAGGGTGGCTACATTTTAATTAATTTATGTATTGCTGTGGGGCCAGGTAAAAGAGGGAAAATTCTGCTCAGTCTCTCCTTAGTGCCTACATTCAATCTCTGCTTTGTACCCTACCATTATTTCTCAAGAGTGTAAAAGAGAAGGATTACGTGATAAATTTTGTATATAAAAATGATCACTCCTGTAAGTTACACAGTCAATTACTATATCATGTGGCACTAATAAAAGATTTGGTTTTTCAGCATATTCTAGTTTTCAGTAAAAAAATAATGAAATCAATATTTATTAATTGAAATAATTGCTAACTTGATGTATTTTAGACTTCAATATATTACTAGCTGTACAAAATAAAATAATGGTTCAATTAGTGATGGATTTGTCATTTTTGTAAGTTATTATACTGTATTTAGAAGCAGTTGAACAAAGTATGGGGGGTTAAATATAAAAAGAAGAAGAAGTCTTTTGGGGGGTTCATAAATGTTTGTATATTGAAAAATTGAATTACTGTTACAATGCTGCTATTGCATTGACTTCCTGTTAGCACTCTGTCTGAAGTGTTTTAAGAAGGAAAGCTGAAAGTTGAGTGGATTTTTGAGTCAAAACATTCACAGAAAGTTTTTAATATGGGAGGGAGTTGGGGTTTGGGTTTTTTTGGACATTCTTACCTACCCTATTATCCTGATTCTGCAACTGGCCATGCAATATGCTTCTAGAATTCAGACCAAAATATATTATTGTGAAAGGAAGCAGTCAAAAGGGATCATAACTAAAGGACTAAATCTGCTCTTGTTGCAGTCATTCATTGGTTTTGCCATTAATTTTAGTGTAAGCTGGATCAAACCTTGAAAGGTCAGAGAAATAAAACAAAACAAAAATCATATAAACTAATGTGCACATATCTAAACTACAACTAATTTGGATTTCTTGGAGAGATGATCAGATCTTTAACTGGAGGGATACACATACAGATCACAATTCCCATACTGCCTCCCAGTTCTTACTGCTGCTGGTTTACAGGAAAAGTGAGAGCAGATCAAAGGTTAATGCTCACTATCATCGTGTAAGTGTGTGTTTGTGTGCATGTGCATGTCAGCATGTATGTGGAGGAGTGGAATATTTTATTATAGCTCCATAATCTGAGTACAAGTGATAAAGTTGGGGAGGATGGCATCCCAGGTCATGCATTTTTATTGAAACCTTGAAAAATCCAATGGTGTTAGCAAAGTTGGGAGGTTATTTATATGCAAAAGTAAAATTAATGATATCGGGTGTAAACCCCACACAGATTGAAACTGAACAAATTTATGCAAAGCCCAGCAAAGCAAAATGCCACATTTTACAAGTTCCGGGGCTGTATCCTGCCAATATTGGCTTTGAGGGGTTTGCAGACATGCGGGAAGACATTTCTAGACATAAGTGTTTGCATGATAAGGGCTCTAATCAGGACTTTAGCTTTGTGCTCCACCAAAGAGAGAAAATAGGGCTCTGGCTCCACATTGACTCAAAAGGAAAGGCACCGTCTATAGAATCACCAACACTATTTTCTGCTTATGGAAAAGACCTACAGAATGACAGAAGTAATAAGCTCTCCTGGACAAATTATAATTATATTCCTGCACTAGAATTAAAAAAGATAGGTTTAAAATGTATATCATAAAGCTCTTATTCTTTATTTAATCTGATAGTTTCATAGAAATTACTCTTAAAATCCTATCAGTTTCAATGCTATTGGATTCATAATTTCAGAGAGCTTAGGCCACAAAGGGACCATCAGGTCATTTAGTCTCATCTTCTGCATATGACTGCTCTGCATCTTTAAGCAGAGGGGCTGCCAAGGTATTTCTCCCCTAGTTTGAACTTTAGCGTCCACAAGTGGGGACCTGCACAGACTCTTCTAAGCTTAATTCCTAGCTTAGATCTGATAGCGCTGCCACCAGCCAAAATATAGTGTTTGGCACACCTTCTGTTCCCCCAAAACCTTCCCTGGGGGACCCAAGACCCAAACCCCTTGGGTCTTAAAACCAGGAGAAATTAACCATCCCCTCTCCTTTCCCCCTCCCAGACTTTCCCCTCTCTGGGTTACCCTGAGAGGCTACACTGATCCAAACTCCTCGGATCTTAAAACAGAGAGGAATGAACCTTCCTCCTTCCTCCTTTCCCCCCACCAATCCCTGGTGAGTTCAGACCCAATCCCCTTGGGTCTTAAACAAGGAGAAAAAAAAATCAGGTTCTTAAAAAAGAAAGCTTTTAATTAAAGAAAGAAAAAAGCAAAAATTATCTCTGTAAAATCAGGATGGTGAATGTTTACAGGGTATTCAGATTCATATAGCCTAGAGAGACTCCCTCCCCCCTAGCCTGAGATTCAAAGTTACAGCAAACAGAGGTAAAAATCTTCCAGCAAAATACACATTCACAAGTTAAGAAAACAAACATAAGACTAATCCGCCTTTTCTAGCTAGTACTTACTATTTTGAACATGAGAGACTGTTTCAGAAAGATTGGAGAAAGACCTGGTTGCATGTTTGGTCCCTCTTAGCCCCAAGAGCGAACAATGAACAAAACAAACAGCACAAACAAAGACTTCCCTCCACTTAGATTTGAAAGTATCTTGTCCCCCCATTGGTCCTGTGGTCAGGTGTCAGCCAGGTTCACTGAGCTTCTTAACCCTTTACAGGTAAAAGAAACATTAACCCTTAACTATCTGTTTATGACAGGGGCAAAGAGGGTGTTTGGCTGGCTGGCTGAGTGAAGAGAACAATGCTTTATGACTGGGGGAAGGGTGAGATGAAAAGGGGCAGTGTGGTTGCTGATTCATCCCCGGGAATGCAGGGTTTAGAAAGGGGCAGTTCGGTGCCTCGAGCCTTCCTCTTTAAACAGAAAAAAGGGTCCCAGCAATGGATTTGCTGGAGGGAAAAAGAGGGGGAGTTGGTAAAAGCCCCCCCCTCGGTAATTATGGAATAAACATGGGGTTACCTGCACTGTACACTTACCTGCTGGGTAGTCCCAGACATCTAATAATAAAGTTGCAGCCTGATTAAACCCATGTCAAATGTCTCCTGTCCTTCTTTCGGCATAGCCAGATAATCATAGGCAATTATATTTCAGCTCCAGATACCCCTTCTATAATACTTTTCCACATGAGGCAGTACCCAAGCCCTGACAAGGACTTATTCCTGCTATCTGGTAACAAATGGAAATCACAGCCTGAGGTAAATAGGCTATGTGTATTCATTTCTGTCTGGAAAGCAAGAGATTCTGGGGACTAGAGTGCTATAAAAGCCAATCTTCAAAGAGTATGTTACCTCAAAATGAGGTTAGACGTATAGCAAGAGCTTCTGAGGCCAAGAGGTCTCACAGCAGGTATTTAAAGATTATTCCTGTAAATAAGTAATTTTTACACATATGCATTCTGATTGACTTACAAGGAACCTTTATGCATATTCCCAATTTTGTTACCTAAAGCTGTATTTTAATCTGAAGAAAAATAGTATTCTTAAACTGTCATTCTCACAATAGGTTATCCTGAATTTCTGCATTTCCTTTGAAAGTCTCTACTCTTAACAGTGTCACTATACAAATACTAGTATTTTATCCAATGGTAATTTCCAATAAACTAAATTGCACATATTTTAGATTGCTTATTCAGTTCAGCATACATAATGTACTGCATAAAATATCATATCTGGAAATAACTTTGGACCAAAGTTGTTTGTAGAAACAAAAGACTTACTTTAATCTTGAAGCAGTATAACTAAGTTTGCTTATTTATTTTATTTTGCAAATGAGGACAAAAAGGCCGAGTTGTATAAATTGAAGGATGACATAAGATTAAGGCTTTCAGTGCCAACCATCAGAGGACAGGGAAAGGACACATTAGTAGAGCAGTGATATGAAGTTTGCACTTTTTCTGTTAAATACAGGATTCCAATTTCTAAAGCAACTGTCTCAGAGTGGCAGCTTTTTTGATCTCTAAGTTTATGTTAAAAGATAAAATGGCTAATTACTGTCAATATCAAAGGCTACACAACTTGGGTAAAGAAAGTGAGGTTATGAAGACTTCAAGGTCTTAAGGTCAGACCAAAGTCCACTTAAACCAATGAGTTTTTTCCACTGACTTCAGTATGTGTTAGATCAGGCCCTTGAATTCAACTATTTTACATTCTCCTCATTTGCATCTAAACTTTAAGAACACTCAGAGGACCAAACGTTTTGTCATAAGAGAGAGCTAGGCTGGTTTGCATGAAACACAATGATGAGAGGGAAAGGATCTAAAAACTGTGTTTATCTTCATTGGAGTAGAAAACCAAAGTGCTATTTGGTATTCATGAGGACAATTAATTGAGCAGAAACTTTTGGTTTCAGGAAAGTAGTATTTAGGGAGAGGGGTTCAAATACTTGGAAGATCATGCCAGCTTTTCCTTAATTATCGAGGAGTTAGGACAACAAACCTGACAGATTGCTAGCTGGACTCAGACTATGCAGATGGCACCAATCCATATAAACCAGTTTTGGGGAAAAGTCTGCCACACCATATGCTAGAATCAGTTCAACAGCTAATTACTTCTTATTGTGCTAAGACAATATTCTCCATGAAATTTCTTATGGACAGGTCACAATTATAGAGCAGAAAAAGGGAGAAGGGAAAAAAGAGATAAAAATCCAAATGGTTATATACTTTCAGTGAGTTTGTTTACTCCAATCAAAAATAAAGGTCAGAATGGTAAACTATTATGCATAACCTTTCAGCTCAGTCCCCATAGTACTAGCATTCCTAAACCCTGTTTGGAAAATAAAAAATGAATGTTGTAATGAATTATATGCTGGTCTTCCATGCCCCCCCAACCCCTTCTGTCCCAGGTGCAGTAGCAAGAAATGCATAAAGAAGATCAGGGAATTGAATGATAATCAGTTAAGTTATGTAAATTGCAAAGGAACTTGCAATAGTCATTTAAGGAAGTTTAATACTTTGATACTAAGAGGGACAATGACAAATTACTAGACAGGATGTGTAGATACTGTTAGCTCAAAAAAATACCTTAGTATCCAGTATTCTCAGTCTTGGCTCTATTTCCAGGCAAACATGAAAGTGGATGCCATTTTCCCCAGACTCTTGCCTGCAAGAACAAGAGGAATAAAGGTACCTTTTAAAAAAGTAAGCTGCCTAGGTGTTATATCATCATTTATCTGCAAATACTATGGCACTATCAGTGCACCTCTCACTGCCTTGCCCTGTGACTTGACACGATTCTCAGGAGTAATATATTTTAACCTGTTTACTGAAATAGGCCATCACTGTGCTATACAAATATTAAATCTCACAGGAGCCCTGTTTGGCAGGTACTTTAAATATCACTATATGCAGATTCCAGATGGCTAAACTAACATACTAGGAAGCTAAGTGTCTTCCCAATGTCACACAGCAAGCCAATGACTGCGGGGAATAGTACCCAAGAGTCCCAACTCCCAATAAAATCTTCCTTTGCTAAGATTTTTCATAGAATTATATATTTCATGCTATTATATATCTTTTTCACTTTGTGCCTGAAGGCATGGTCCATATGAGCTTTCTGACATCTCATCAATGGCTTCAAATGATGCTGTAGCTAAGTAGAGATTCTAGTAAACAGGTGTAAAAGCAGCAGAGAATCCTGTGACACCTTATAGACTAACAGACATTTTGGAGCGTGAGCTTTCGTGGGTGAATACCCACTTCATCAGACGCAGGTAGTGGAAATTTCCAGGGGTAGGTATATATATGCTAGCAAGCAAG